>NW_020192001.1:0-57009 GCF_002263795.3 Bos taurus | reverse complement strand
ACATGACTGCCCATGCACTGATCACGTGGATGATCATACACTAATCATGTGACAGATCATGCACTGATCACGTGGCTGATCATGCACTGATACCGTGACTGAGCATGGACTGATCACATGACTATCATGTAGTGATCACGTGACTTAATGGCGCTGATCATGTGACTGATCATGCGCTGATCATGTTTGCTATCATACACTGATCATGTGCCTCTGGAGGCAATAAACAAAGAGCTGAGTAGGCACGAATCAAACAGTCAGCAGGCAATAATCATGGAACTCAGCTGTGAGGAATCATGCTGCTCAGCTGGCAATAATCAAGCAGCTGAGCAGGCAGGAATTACACAGCACAGCTGGCAATTGTCAAGCAGATGACAGGCAGGAATCGTGCAGCTCAGCTGGCAATTGTCAAGCAGATGAGCAGACACTAATCACGCAGCTCAGCAGGCCCGGATCACGTGACTGAGCATGCACTGTTCACGTGGCTGATCATACACTGATCACGTGATTGATCATGCACTGATCACATGGATATCATGCACTGATCACGTGGCTGATCATACACTGTTCACGTGTCTGACCATGCACTGATCACGTGGCTGATCATACACTGCTCACGTAACTGATCATGCACTGATCACGTGGCTATCATGCACTGAATACGTGGCTGAACATGCACTGTTCACGTGGCTGATCACACACCTGTCACGTGACATAACATGCACTGATCACGTGGCACTCATGCACTGATCACGTGGCTGATCATACTCTGCTCACGTAACTCATCATGCACACATCACGTTTCTATCATGCACTGCTCACGTGGCTCGTCATGGAATGATCACGTAGCTACCATATACTGGTCACGTGACTGATCATGCACAGATCACGTAAATGATCATGCACTGTTCACGTGACTGATCATGTACTGATCACGTGACTGATCATGCACCGATCACGTGGCTGATCATGCACTGATCACGTAATTGATCATGCACTTATCATTTGGCTGATCATGCACTGATCACGTGGCTGATCATACACTGATCACGTGACTGATCATGCACTGATCACGTGACTGATCATGCACTGATCACATAATTGATCCTGCACTGATCACATGGCTCATCACGCACTGATCCGGTGGCTGATCACACACGTATCACGTGACTGATCATGTACAGATCACGTGAATAATCATGAAGTGATCACGTGGCTATCCTGCACTGATCACGTGGATATCATGCACTGATCATGTGGCTGATCACACACGTATCACGTGACTGATCATGCACTGATCACGTGGCTATCATGCACTGATCACGTGGCTATCATGCACTGATCACGTGGCTGATCATGCAATGATCACGTAGCTACCATGCACTGGTCACGTGACTGATCATGCACTGATCAGGTAATTGATCATGCACTGATCACGTGACTGATCATGCACAGATCACGTGACTGATCATGCACAGATCACGTGACTGATCATGCACTGATCACGTGGCTATCATGCACTGCTCACGTGGCTGATCATGCAATGATCACGCAGCTACCATGTACTGGTCACATGACTGATCATGCACTGATCACATAATTGATCATGCACTGTTCACCTGGCTTATCATGCATTGATCATGTGACTGATCATGTGCTGATCATGTTTGGTGTCACACACTGATCATGTGCCTCTGGAGGCAATGAACATAGAGCTGAGTAGGCAGGAATCAGTCAGCAGGCTATAATCATGGAACTCACCTCTGAGAAATCATGCTGCTCAGCTGGCAATAATCAAGTAGATGAGCAGGCAGGAATTACGCAGCACAGGTGGCAATTGTCAAGGAGATGACAGGCAGGAATCGTGCAGCTCAGCTGGAAATTGTCAAGCAGATGAGCAGACAGTAATCACGCAGCTCAGCAGGCCCTGATCACGTGACTGAGCATGCACTGTTCACGTGGATGATCACACACCTATCACGTGACTGATCATGCACTGATCATGTGACTGATCATGCACTGATGACGTGGCTATAATGCACTGATCACTTGGCTGGACATACACTGATCACGTGCCTGGTCATGCACTGATCACGTGGCTGATCATGCACTGATCACGTGACTGATCATGCAATGATCTCGTGTCTGATCATGCACTGATCACGTGGCTATCATGCATTGCTCACGTGGCCTGTCATGCAGTGATCACGTGGCTATCATGCACTACTCACTTGGCTGATCATGCAATGATCATGTAGCTACCATGTACAGGTCACGTGAATGATCATACACCCATCAGGTGACTGATCATGCACTGATCACGTGGCTATCATGCACTGATCACGAGACTGATCATGCACTGATCACGTCTATATCATGCACTGATCACATGACTGCCCATGCACTGATCACGTGGATGATCATACACTAATCATGTGACAGATCATGCACTGATCACGTGGCTGATCATGCACTGATACCGTGACTGAGCATGGACTGATCACATGACTATCATGTAGTGATCACGTGACTTAATGGCGCTGATCATGTGACTGATCATGCGCTGATCATGTTTGCTATCATACACTGATCATGTGCCTCTGGAGGCAATAAACAAAGAGCTGAGTAGGCACGAATCAAACAGTCAGCAGGCAATAATCATGGAACTCAGCTGTGAGGAATCATGCTGCTCAGCTGGCAATAATCAAGCAGCTGAGCAGGCAGGAATTACACAGCACAGCTGGCAATTGTCAAGCAGATGACAGGCAGGAATCGTGCAGCTCAGCTGGCAATTGTCAAGCAGATGAGCAGACACTAATCACGCAGCTCAGCAGGCCCGGATCACGTGACTGAGCATGCACTGTTCACGTGGCTGATCATACACTGATCACGTGATTGATCATGCACTGATCACATGGATATCATGCACTGATCACGTGGCTGATCATACACTGTTCACGTGTCTGACCATGCACTGATCACGTGGCTGATCATACACTGCTCACGTAACTGATCATGCACTGATCACGTGGCTATCATGCACTGAATACGTGGCTGAACATGCACTGTTCACGTGGCTGATCACACACCTGTCACGTGACATAACATGCACTGATCACGTGGCACTCATGCACTGATCACGTGGCTGATCATACTCTGCTCACGTAACTCATCATGCACACATCACGTTTCTATCATGCACTGCTCACGTGGCTCGTCATGGAATGATCACGTAGCTACCATATACTGGTCACGTGACTGATCATGCACAGATCACGTAAATGATCATGCACTGTTCACGTGACTGATCATGTACTGATCACGTGACTGATCATGCACCGATCACGTGGCTGATCATGCACTGATCACGTAATTGATCATGCACTTATCATTTGGCTGATCATGCACTGATCACGTGGCTGATCATACACTGATCACGTGACTGATCATGCACTGATCACGTGACTGATCATGCACTGATCACATAATTGATCCTGCACTGATCACATGGCTCATCACGCACTGATCCGGTGGCTGATCACACACGTATCACGTGACTGATCATGTACAGATCACGTGAATAATCATGAAGTGATCACGTGGCTATCCTGCACTGATCACGTGGATATCATGCACTGATCATGTGGCTGATCACACACGTATCACGTGACTGATCATGCACTGATCACGTGGCTATCATGCACTGATCACGTGGCTATCATGCACTGATCACGTGGCTGATCATGCAATGATCACGTAGCTACCATGCACTGGTCACGTGACTGATCATGCACTGATCAGGTAATTGATCATGCACTGATCACGTGACTGATCATGCACAGATCACGTGACTGATCATGCACAGATCACGTGACTGATCATGCACTGATCACGTGGCTATCATGCACTGCTCACGTGGCTGATCATGCAATGATCACGCAGCTACCATGTACTGGTCACATGACTGATCATGCACTGATCACATAATTGATCATGCACTGTTCACCTGGCTTATCATGCATTGATCATGTGACTGATCATGTGCTGATCATGTTTGGTGTCACACACTGATCATGTGCCTCTGGAGGCAATGAACATAGAGCTGAGTAGGCAGGAATCAGTCAGCAGGCTATAATCATGGAACTCACCTCTGAGAAATCATGCTGCTCAGCTGGCAATAATCAAGTAGATGAGCAGGCAGGAATTACGCAGCACAGGTGGCAATTGTCAAGGAGATGACAGGCAGGAATCGTGCAGCTCAGCTGGAAATTGTCAAGCAGATGAGCAGACAGTAATCACGCAGCTCAGCAGGCCCTGATCACGTGACTGAGCATGCACTGTTCACGTGGATGATCACACACCTATCACGTGACTGATCATGCACTGATCATGTGACTGATCATGCACTGATGACGTGGCTATAATGCACTGATCACTTGGCTGGACATACACTGATCACGTGCCTGGTCATGCACTGATCACGTGGCTGATCATGCACTGATCACGTGACTGATCATGCAATGATCTCGTGTCTGATCATGCACTGATCACGTGGCTATCATGCATTGCTCACGTGGCCTGTCATGCAGTGATCACGTGGCTATCATGCACTACTCACTTGGCTGATCATGCAATGATCATGTAGCTACCATGTACAGGTCACGTGAATGATCATACACCCATCAGGTGACTGATCATGCACTGATCACGTGGCTATCATGCACTGATCACGAGACTGATCATGCACTGATCACGTCTATATCATGCACTGATCACATGACTGCCCATGCACTGATCACGTGGATGATCATACACTAATCATGTGACAGATCATGCACTGATCACGTGGCTGATCATGCACTGATACCGTGACTGAGCATGGACTGATCACATGACTATCATGTAGTGATCACGTGACTTAATGGCGCTGATCATGTGACTGATCATGCGCTGATCATGTTTGCTATCATACACTGATCATGTGCCTCTGGAGGCAATAAACAAAGAGCTGAGTAGGCACGAATCAAACAGTCAGCAGGCAATAATCATGGAACTCAGCTGTGAGGAATCATGCTGCTCAGCTGGCAATAATCAAGCAGCTGAGCAGGCAGGAATTACACAGCACAGCTGGCAATTGTCAAGCAGATGACAGGCAGGAATCGTGCAGCTCAGCTGGCAATTGTCAAGCAGATGAGCAGACACTAATCACGCAGCTCAGCAGGCCCGGATCACGTGACTGAGCATGCACTGTTCACGTGGCTGATCATACACTGATCACGTGATTGATCATGCACTGATCACATGGATATCATGCACTGATCACGTGGCTGATCATACACTGTTCACGTGTCTGACCATGCACTGATCACGTGGCTGATCATACACTGCTCACGTAACTGATCATGCACTGATCACGTGGCTATCATGCACTGAATACGTGGCTGAACATGCACTGTTCACGTGGCTGATCACACACCTGTCACGTGACATAACATGCACTGATCACGTGGCACTCATGCACTGATCACGTGGCTGATCATACTCTGCTCACGTAACTCATCATGCACACATCACGTTTCTATCATGCACTGCTCACGTGGCTCGTCATGGAATGATCACGTAGCTACCATATACTGGTCACGTGACTGATCATGCACAGATCACGTAAATGATCATGCACTGTTCACGTGACTGATCATGTACTGATCACGTGACTGATCATGCACCGATCACGTGGCTGATCATGCACTGATCACGTAATTGATCATGCACTTATCATTTGGCTGATCATGCACTGATCACGTGGCTGATCATACACTGATCACGTGACTGATCATGCACTGATCACGTGACTGATCATGCACTGATCACATAATTGATCCTGCACTGATCACATGGCTCATCACGCACTGATCCGGTGGCTGATCACACACGTATCACGTGACTGATCATGTACAGATCACGTGAATAATCATGAAGTGATCACGTGGCTATCCTGCACTGATCACGTGGATATCATGCACTGATCATGTGGCTGATCACACACGTATCACGTGACTGATCATGCACTGATCACGTGGCTATCATGCACTGATCACGTGGCTATCATGCACTGATCACGTGGCTGATCATGCAATGATCACGTAGCTACCATGCACTGGTCACGTGACTGATCATGCACTGATCAGGTAATTGATCATGCACTGATCACGTGACTGATCATGCACAGATCACGTGACTGATCATGCACAGATCACGTGACTGATCATGCACTGATCACGTGGCTATCATGCACTGCTCACGTGGCTGATCATGCAATGATCACGCAGCTACCATGTACTGGTCACATGACTGATCATGCACTGATCACATAATTGATCATGCACTGTTCACCTGGCTTATCATGCATTGATCATGTGACTGATCATGTGCTGATCATGTTTGGTGTCACACACTGATCATGTGCCTCTGGAGGCAATGAACATAGAGCTGAGTAGGCAGGAATCAGTCAGCAGGCTATAATCATGGAACTCACCTCTGAGAAATCATGCTGCTCAGCTGGCAATAATCAAGTAGATGAGCAGGCAGGAATTACGCAGCACAGGTGGCAATTGTCAAGGAGATGACAGGCAGGAATCGTGCAGCTCAGCTGGAAATTGTCAAGCAGATGAGCAGACAGTAATCACGCAGCTCAGCAGGCCCTGATCACGTGACTGAGCATGCACTGTTCACGTGGATGATCACACACCTATCACGTGACTGATCATGCACTGATCATGTGACTGATCATGCACTGATGACGTGGCTATAATGCACTGATCACTTGGCTGGACATACACTGATCACGTGCCTGGTCATGCACTGATCACGTGGCTGATCATGCACTGATCACGTGACTGATCATGCAATGATCTCGTGTCTGATCATGCACTGATCACGTGGCTATCATGCATTGCTCACGTGGCCTGTCATGCAGTGATCACGTGGCTATCATGCACTACTCACTTGGCTGATCATGCAATGATCATGTAGCTACCATGTACAGGTCACGTGAATGATCATACACCCATCAGGTGACTGATCATGCACTGATCACGTGGCTATCATGCACTGATCACGAGACTGATCATGCACTGATCACGTCTATATCATGCACTGATCACATGACTGCCCATGCACTGATCACGTGGATGATCATACACTAATCATGTGACAGATCATGCACTGATCACGTGGCTGATCATGCACTGATACCGTGACTGAGCATGGACTGATCACATGACTATCATGTAGTGATCACGTGACTTAATGGCGCTGATCATGTGACTGATCATGCGCTGATCATGTTTGCTATCATACACTGATCATGTGCCTCTGGAGGCAATAAACAAAGAGCTGAGTAGGCACGAATCAAACAGTCAGCAGGCAATAATCATGGAACTCAGCTGTGAGGAATCATGCTGCTCAGCTGGCAATAATCAAGCAGCTGAGCAGGCAGGAATTACACAGCACAGCTGGCAATTGTCAAGCAGATGACAGGCAGGAATCGTGCAGCTCAGCTGGCAATTGTCAAGCAGATGAGCAGACACTAATCACGCAGCTCAGCAGGCCCGGATCACGTGACTGAGCATGCACTGTTCACGTGGCTGATCATACACTGATCACGTGATTGATCATGCACTGATCACATGGATATCATGCACTGATCACGTGGCTGATCATACACTGTTCACGTGTCTGACCATGCACTGATCACGTGGCTGATCATACACTGCTCACGTAACTGATCATGCACTGATCACGTGGCTATCATGCACTGAATACGTGGCTGAACATGCACTGTTCACGTGGCTGATCACACACCTGTCACGTGACATAACATGCACTGATCACGTGGCACTCATGCACTGATCACGTGGCTGATCATACTCTGCTCACGTAACTCATCATGCACACATCACGTTTCTATCATGCACTGCTCACGTGGCTCGTCATGGAATGATCACGTAGCTACCATATACTGGTCACGTGACTGATCATGCACAGATCACGTAAATGATCATGCACTGTTCACGTGACTGATCATGTACTGATCACGTGACTGATCATGCACCGATCACGTGGCTGATCATGCACTGATCACGTAATTGATCATGCACTTATCATTTGGCTGATCATGCACTGATCACGTGGCTGATCATACACTGATCACGTGACTGATCATGCACTGATCACGTGACTGATCATGCACTGATCACATAATTGATCCTGCACTGATCACATGGCTCATCACGCACTGATCCGGTGGCTGATCACACACGTATCACGTGACTGATCATGTACAGATCACGTGAATAATCATGAAGTGATCACGTGGCTATCCTGCACTGATCACGTGGATATCATGCACTGATCATGTGGCTGATCACACACGTATCACGTGACTGATCATGCACTGATCACGTGGCTATCATGCACTGATCACGTGGCTATCATGCACTGATCACGTGGCTGATCATGCAATGATCACGTAGCTACCATGCACTGGTCACGTGACTGATCATGCACTGATCAGGTAATTGATCATGCACTGATCACGTGACTGATCATGCACAGATCACGTGACTGATCATGCACAGATCACGTGACTGATCATGCACTGATCACGTGGCTATCATGCACTGCTCACGTGGCTGATCATGCAATGATCACGCAGCTACCATGTACTGGTCACATGACTGATCATGCACTGATCACATAATTGATCATGCACTGTTCACCTGGCTTATCATGCATTGATCATGTGACTGATCATGTGCTGATCATGTTTGGTGTCACACACTGATCATGTGCCTCTGGAGGCAATGAACATAGAGCTGAGTAGGCAGGAATCAGTCAGCAGGCTATAATCATGGAACTCACCTCTGAGAAATCATGCTGCTCAGCTGGCAATAATCAAGTAGATGAGCAGGCAGGAATTACGCAGCACAGGTGGCAATTGTCAAGGAGATGACAGGCAGGAATCGTGCAGCTCAGCTGGAAATTGTCAAGCAGATGAGCAGACAGTAATCACGCAGCTCAGCAGGCCCTGATCACGTGACTGAGCATGCACTGTTCACGTGGATGATCACACACCTATCACGTGACTGATCATGCACTGATCATGTGACTGATCATGCACTGATGACGTGGCTATAATGCACTGATCACTTGGCTGGACATACACTGATCACGTGCCTGGTCATGCACTGATCACGTGGCTGATCATGCACTGATCACGTGACTGATCATGCAATGATCTCGTGTCTGATCATGCACTGATCACGTGGCTATCATGCATTGCTCACGTGGCCTGTCATGCAGTGATCACGTGGCTATCATGCACTACTCACTTGGCTGATCATGCAATGATCATGTAGCTACCATGTACAGGTCACGTGAATGATCATACACCCATCAGGTGACTGATCATGCACTGATCACGTGGCTATCATGCACTGATCACGAGACTGATCATGCACTGATCACGTCTATATCATGCACTGATCACATGACTGCCCATGCACTGATCACGTGGATGATCATACACTAATCATGTGACAGATCATGCACTGATCACGTGGCTGATCATGCACTGATACCGTGACTGAGCATGGACTGATCACATGACTATCATGTAGTGATCACGTGACTTAATGGCGCTGATCATGTGACTGATCATGCGCTGATCATGTTTGCTATCATACACTGATCATGTGCCTCTGGAGGCAATAAACAAAGAGCTGAGTAGGCACGAATCAAACAGTCAGCAGGCAATAATCATGGAACTCAGCTGTGAGGAATCATGCTGCTCAGCTGGCAATAATCAAGCAGCTGAGCAGGCAGGAATTACACAGCACAGCTGGCAATTGTCAAGCAGATGACAGGCAGGAATCGTGCAGCTCAGCTGGCAATTGTCAAGCAGATGAGCAGACACTAATCACGCAGCTCAGCAGGCCCGGATCACGTGACTGAGCATGCACTGTTCACGTGGCTGATCATACACTGATCACGTGATTGATCATGCACTGATCACATGGATATCATGCACTGATCACGTGGCTGATCATACACTGTTCACGTGTCTGACCATGCACTGATCACGTGGCTGATCATACACTGCTCACGTAACTGATCATGCACTGATCACGTGGCTATCATGCACTGAATACGTGGCTGAACATGCACTGTTCACGTGGCTGATCACACACCTGTCACGTGACATAACATGCACTGATCACGTGGCACTCATGCACTGATCACGTGGCTGATCATACTCTGCTCACGTAACTCATCATGCACACATCACGTTTCTATCATGCACTGCTCACGTGGCTCGTCATGGAATGATCACGTAGCTACCATATACTGGTCACGTGACTGATCATGCACAGATCACGTAAATGATCATGCACTGTTCACGTGACTGATCATGTACTGATCACGTGACTGATCATGCACCGATCACGTGGCTGATCATGCACTGATCACGTAATTGATCATGCACTTATCATTTGGCTGATCATGCACTGATCACGTGGCTGATCATACACTGATCACGTGACTGATCATGCACTGATCACGTGACTGATCATGCACTGATCACATAATTGATCCTGCACTGATCACATGGCTCATCACGCACTGATCCGGTGGCTGATCACACACGTATCACGTGACTGATCATGTACAGATCACGTGAATAATCATGAAGTGATCACGTGGCTATCCTGCACTGATCACGTGGATATCATGCACTGATCATGTGGCTGATCACACACGTATCACGTGACTGATCATGCACTGATCACGTGGCTATCATGCACTGATCACGTGGCTATCATGCACTGATCACGTGGCTGATCATGCAATGATCACGTAGCTACCATGCACTGGTCACGTGACTGATCATGCACTGATCAGGTAATTGATCATGCACTGATCACGTGACTGATCATGCACAGATCACGTGACTGATCATGCACAGATCACGTGACTGATCATGCACTGATCACGTGGCTATCATGCACTGCTCACGTGGCTGATCATGCAATGATCACGCAGCTACCATGTACTGGTCACATGACTGATCATGCACTGATCACATAATTGATCATGCACTGTTCACCTGGCTTATCATGCATTGATCATGTGACTGATCATGTGCTGATCATGTTTGGTGTCACACACTGATCATGTGCCTCTGGAGGCAATGAACATAGAGCTGAGTAGGCAGGAATCAGTCAGCAGGCTATAATCATGGAACTCACCTCTGAGAAATCATGCTGCTCAGCTGGCAATAATCAAGTAGATGAGCAGGCAGGAATTACGCAGCACAGGTGGCAATTGTCAAGGAGATGACAGGCAGGAATCGTGCAGCTCAGCTGGAAATTGTCAAGCAGATGAGCAGACAGTAATCACGCAGCTCAGCAGGCCCTGATCACGTGACTGAGCATGCACTGTTCACGTGGATGATCACACACCTATCACGTGACTGATCATGCACTGATCATGTGACTGATCATGCACTGATGACGTGGCTATAATGCACTGATCACTTGGCTGGACATACACTGATCACGTGCCTGGTCATGCACTGATCACGTGGCTGATCATGCACTGATCACGTGACTGATCATGCAATGATCTCGTGTCTGATCATGCACTGATCACGTGGCTATCATGCATTGCTCACGTGGCCTGTCATGCAGTGATCACGTGGCTATCATGCACTACTCACTTGGCTGATCATGCAATGATCATGTAGCTACCATGTACAGGTCACGTGAATGATCATACACCCATCAGGTGACTGATCATGCACTGATCACGTGGCTATCATGCACTGATCACGAGACTGATCATGCACTGATCACGTCTATATCATGCACTGATCACATGACTGCCCATGCACTGATCACGTGGATGATCATACACTAATCATGTGACAGATCATGCACTGATCACGTGGCTGATCATGCACTGATACCGTGACTGAGCATGGACTGATCACATGACTATCATGTAGTGATCACGTGACTTAATGGCGCTGATCATGTGACTGATCATGCGCTGATCATGTTTGCTATCATACACTGATCATGTGCCTCTGGAGGCAATAAACAAAGAGCTGAGTAGGCACGAATCAAACAGTCAGCAGGCAATAATCATGGAACTCAGCTGTGAGGAATCATGCTGCTCAGCTGGCAATAATCAAGCAGCTGAGCAGGCAGGAATTACACAGCACAGCTGGCAATTGTCAAGCAGATGACAGGCAGGAATCGTGCAGCTCAGCTGGCAATTGTCAAGCAGATGAGCAGACACTAATCACGCAGCTCAGCAGGCCCGGATCACGTGACTGAGCATGCACTGTTCACGTGGCTGATCATACACTGATCACGTGATTGATCATGCACTGATCACATGGATATCATGCACTGATCACGTGGCTGATCATACACTGTTCACGTGTCTGACCATGCACTGATCACGTGGCTGATCATACACTGCTCACGTAACTGATCATGCACTGATCACGTGGCTATCATGCACTGAATACGTGGCTGAACATGCACTGTTCACGTGGCTGATCACACACCTGTCACGTGACATAACATGCACTGATCACGTGGCACTCATGCACTGATCACGTGGCTGATCATACTCTGCTCACGTAACTCATCATGCACACATCACGTTTCTATCATGCACTGCTCACGTGGCTCGTCATGGAATGATCACGTAGCTACCATATACTGGTCACGTGACTGATCATGCACAGATCACGTAAATGATCATGCACTGTTCACGTGACTGATCATGTACTGATCACGTGACTGATCATGCACCGATCACGTGGCTGATCATGCACTGATCACGTAATTGATCATGCACTTATCATTTGGCTGATCATGCACTGATCACGTGGCTGATCATACACTGATCACGTGACTGATCATGCACTGATCACGTGACTGATCATGCACTGATCACATAATTGATCCTGCACTGATCACATGGCTCATCACGCACTGATCCGGTGGCTGATCACACACGTATCACGTGACTGATCATGTACAGATCACGTGAATAATCATGAAGTGATCACGTGGCTATCCTGCACTGATCACGTGGATATCATGCACTGATCATGTGGCTGATCACACACGTATCACGTGACTGATCATGCACTGATCACGTGGCTATCATGCACTGATCACGTGGCTATCATGCACTGATCACGTGGCTGATCATGCAATGATCACGTAGCTACCATGCACTGGTCACGTGACTGATCATGCACTGATCAGGTAATTGATCATGCACTGATCACGTGACTGATCATGCACAGATCACGTGACTGATCATGCACAGATCACGTGACTGATCATGCACTGATCACGTGGCTATCATGCACTGCTCACGTGGCTGATCATGCAATGATCACGCAGCTACCATGTACTGGTCACATGACTGATCATGCACTGATCACATAATTGATCATGCACTGTTCACCTGGCTTATCATGCATTGATCATGTGACTGATCATGTGCTGATCATGTTTGGTGTCACACACTGATCATGTGCCTCTGGAGGCAATGAACATAGAGCTGAGTAGGCAGGAATCAGTCAGCAGGCTATAATCATGGAACTCACCTCTGAGAAATCATGCTGCTCAGCTGGCAATAATCAAGTAGATGAGCAGGCAGGAATTACGCAGCACAGGTGGCAATTGTCAAGGAGATGACAGGCAGGAATCGTGCAGCTCAGCTGGAAATTGTCAAGCAGATGAGCAGACAGTAATCACGCAGCTCAGCAGGCCCTGATCACGTGACTGAGCATGCACTGTTCACGTGGATGATCACACACCTATCACGTGACTGATCATGCACTGATCATGTGACTGATCATGCACTGATGACGTGGCTATAATGCACTGATCACTTGGCTGGACATACACTGATCACGTGCCTGGTCATGCACTGATCACGTGGCTGATCATGCACTGATCACGTGACTGATCATGCAATGATCTCGTGTCTGATCATGCACTGATCACGTGGCTATCATGCATTGCTCACGTGGCCTGTCATGCAGTGATCACGTGGCTATCATGCACTACTCACTTGGCTGATCATGCAATGATCATGTAGCTACCATGTACAGGTCACGTGAATGATCATACACCCATCAGGTGACTGATCATGCACTGATCACGTGGCTATCATGCACTGATCACGAGACTGATCATGCACTGATCACGTCTATATCATGCACTGATCACATGACTGCCCATGCACTGATCACGTGGATGATCATACACTAATCATGTGACAGATCATGCACTGATCACGTGGCTGATCATGCACTGATACCGTGACTGAGCATGGACTGATCACATGACTATCATGTAGTGATCACGTGACTTAATGGCGCTGATCATGTGACTGATCATGCGCTGATCATGTTTGCTATCATACACTGATCATGTGCCTCTGGAGGCAATAAACAAAGAGCTGAGTAGGCACGAATCAAACAGTCAGCAGGCAATAATCATGGAACTCAGCTGTGAGGAATCATGCTGCTCAGCTGGCAATAATCAAGCAGCTGAGCAGGCAGGAATTACACAGCACAGCTGGCAATTGTCAAGCAGATGACAGGCAGGAATCGTGCAGCTCAGCTGGCAATTGTCAAGCAGATGAGCAGACACTAATCACGCAGCTCAGCAGGCCCGGATCACGTGACTGAGCATGCACTGTTCACGTGGCTGATCATACACTGATCACGTGATTGATCATGCACTGATCACATGGATATCATGCACTGATCACGTGGCTGATCATACACTGTTCACGTGTCTGACCATGCACTGATCACGTGGCTGATCATACACTGCTCACGTAACTGATCATGCACTGATCACGTGGCTATCATGCACTGAATACGTGGCTGAACATGCACTGTTCACGTGGCTGATCACACACCTGTCACGTGACATAACATGCACTGATCACGTGGCACTCATGCACTGATCACGTGGCTGATCATACTCTGCTCACGTAACTCATCATGCACACATCACGTTTCTATCATGCACTGCTCACGTGGCTCGTCATGGAATGATCACGTAGCTACCATATACTGGTCACGTGACTGATCATGCACAGATCACGTAAATGATCATGCACTGTTCACGTGACTGATCATGTACTGATCACGTGACTGATCATGCACCGATCACGTGGCTGATCATGCACTGATCACGTAATTGATCATGCACTTATCATTTGGCTGATCATGCACTGATCACGTGGCTGATCATACACTGATCACGTGACTGATCATGCACTGATCACGTGACTGATCATGCACTGATCACATAATTGATCCTGCACTGATCACATGGCTCATCACGCACTGATCCGGTGGCTGATCACACACGTATCACGTGACTGATCATGTACAGATCACGTGAATAATCATGAAGTGATCACGTGGCTATCCTGCACTGATCACGTGGATATCATGCACTGATCATGTGGCTGATCACACACGTATCACGTGACTGATCATGCACTGATCACGTGGCTATCATGCACTGATCACGTGGCTATCATGCACTGATCACGTGGCTGATCATGCAATGATCACGTAGCTACCATGCACTGGTCACGTGACTGATCATGCACTGATCAGGTAATTGATCATGCACTGATCACGTGACTGATCATGCACAGATCACGTGACTGATCATGCACAGATCACGTGACTGATCATGCACTGATCACGTGGCTATCATGCACTGCTCACGTGGCTGATCATGCAATGATCACGCAGCTACCATGTACTGGTCACATGACTGATCATGCACTGATCACATAATTGATCATGCACTGTTCACCTGGCTTATCATGCATTGATCATGTGACTGATCATGTGCTGATCATGTTTGGTGTCACACACTGATCATGTGCCTCTGGAGGCAATGAACATAGAGCTGAGTAGGCAGGAATCAGTCAGCAGGCTATAATCATGGAACTCACCTCTGAGAAATCATGCTGCTCAGCTGGCAATAATCAAGTAGATGAGCAGGCAGGAATTACGCAGCACAGGTGGCAATTGTCAAGGAGATGACAGGCAGGAATCGTGCAGCTCAGCTGGAAATTGTCAAGCAGATGAGCAGACAGTAATCACGCAGCTCAGCAGGCCCTGATCACGTGACTGAGCATGCACTGTTCACGTGGATGATCACACACCTATCACGTGACTGATCATGCACTGATCATGTGACTGATCATGCACTGATGACGTGGCTATAATGCACTGATCACTTGGCTGGACATACACTGATCACGTGCCTGGTCATGCACTGATCACGTGGCTGATCATGCACTGATCACGTGACTGATCATGCAATGATCTCGTGTCTGATCATGCACTGATCACGTGGCTATCATGCATTGCTCACGTGGCCTGTCATGCAGTGATCACGTGGCTATCATGCACTACTCACTTGGCTGATCATGCAATGATCATGTAGCTACCATGTACAGGTCACGTGAATGATCATACACCCATCAGGTGACTGATCATGCACTGATCACGTGGCTATCATGCACTGATCACGAGACTGATCATGCACTGATCACGTCTATATCATGCACTGATCACATGACTGCCCATGCACTGATCACGTGGATGATCATACACTAATCATGTGACAGATCATGCACTGATCACGTGGCTGATCATGCACTGATACCGTGACTGAGCATGGACTGATCACATGACTATCATGTAGTGATCACGTGACTTAATGGCGCTGATCATGTGACTGATCATGCGCTGATCATGTTTGCTATCATACACTGATCATGTGCCTCTGGAGGCAATAAACAAAGAGCTGAGTAGGCACGAATCAAACAGTCAGCAGGCAATAATCATGGAACTCAGCTGTGAGGAATCATGCTGCTCAGCTGGCAATAATCAAGCAGCTGAGCAGGCAGGAATTACACAGCACAGCTGGCAATTGTCAAGCAGATGACAGGCAGGAATCGTGCAGCTCAGCTGGCAATTGTCAAGCAGATGAGCAGACACTAATCACGCAGCTCAGCAGGCCCGGATCACGTGACTGAGCATGCACTGTTCACGTGGCTGATCATACACTGATCACGTGATTGATCATGCACTGATCACATGGATATCATGCACTGATCACGTGGCTGATCATACACTGTTCACGTGTCTGACCATGCACTGATCACGTGGCTGATCATACACTGCTCACGTAACTGATCATGCACTGATCACGTGGCTATCATGCACTGAATACGTGGCTGAACATGCACTGTTCACGTGGCTGATCACACACCTGTCACGTGACATAACATGCACTGATCACGTGGCACTCATGCACTGATCACGTGGCTGATCATACTCTGCTCACGTAACTCATCATGCACACATCACGTTTCTATCATGCACTGCTCACGTGGCTCGTCATGGAATGATCACGTAGCTACCATATACTGGTCACGTGACTGATCATGCACAGATCACGTAAATGATCATGCACTGTTCACGTGACTGATCATGTACTGATCACGTGACTGATCATGCACCGATCACGTGGCTGATCATGCACTGATCACGTAATTGATCATGCACTTATCATTTGGCTGATCATGCACTGATCACGTGGCTGATCATACACTGATCACGTGACTGATCATGCACTGATCACGTGACTGATCATGCACTGATCACATAATTGATCCTGCACTGATCACATGGCTCATCACGCACTGATCCGGTGGCTGATCACACACGTATCACGTGACTGATCATGTACAGATCACGTGAATAATCATGAAGTGATCACGTGGCTATCCTGCACTGATCACGTGGATATCATGCACTGATCATGTGGCTGATCACACACGTATCACGTGACTGATCATGCACTGATCACGTGGCTATCATGCACTGATCACGTGGCTATCATGCACTGATCACGTGGCTGATCATGCAATGATCACGTAGCTACCATGCACTGGTCACGTGACTGATCATGCACTGATCAGGTAATTGATCATGCACTGATCACGTGACTGATCATGCACAGATCACGTGACTGATCATGCACAGATCACGTGACTGATCATGCACTGATCACGTGGCTATCATGCACTGCTCACGTGGCTGATCATGCAATGATCACGCAGCTACCATGTACTGGTCACATGACTGATCATGCACTGATCACATAATTGATCATGCACTGTTCACCTGGCTTATCATGCATTGATCATGTGACTGATCATGTGCTGATCATGTTTGGTGTCACACACTGATCATGTGCCTCTGGAGGCAATGAACATAGAGCTGAGTAGGCAGGAATCAGTCAGCAGGCTATAATCATGGAACTCACCTCTGAGAAATCATGCTGCTCAGCTGGCAATAATCAAGTAGATGAGCAGGCAGGAATTACGCAGCACAGGTGGCAATTGTCAAGGAGATGACAGGCAGGAATCGTGCAGCTCAGCTGGAAATTGTCAAGCAGATGAGCAGACAGTAATCACGCAGCTCAGCAGGCCCTGATCACGTGACTGAGCATGCACTGTTCACGTGGATGATCACACACCTATCACGTGACTGATCATGCACTGATCATGTGACTGATCATGCACTGATGACGTGGCTATAATGCACTGATCACTTGGCTGGACATACACTGATCACGTGCCTGGTCATGCACTGATCACGTGGCTGATCATGCACTGATCACGTGACTGATCATGCAATGATCTCGTGTCTGATCATGCACTGATCACGTGGCTATCATGCATTGCTCACGTGGCCTGTCATGCAGTGATCACGTGGCTATCATGCACTACTCACTTGGCTGATCATGCAATGATCATGTAGCTACCATGTACAGGTCACGTGAATGATCATACACCCATCAGGTGACTGATCATGCACTGATCACGTGGCTATCATGCACTGATCACGAGACTGATCATGCACTGATCACGTCTATATCATGCACTGATCACATGACTGCCCATGCACTGATCACGTGGATGATCATACACTAATCATGTGACAGATCATGCACTGATCACGTGGCTGATCATGCACTGATACCGTGACTGAGCATGGACTGATCACATGACTATCATGTAGTGATCACGTGACTTAATGGCGCTGATCATGTGACTGATCATGCGCTGATCATGTTTGCTATCATACACTGATCATGTGCCTCTGGAGGCAATAAACAAAGAGCTGAGTAGGCACGAATCAAACAGTCAGCAGGCAATAATCATGGAACTCAGCTGTGAGGAATCATGCTGCTCAGCTGGCAATAATCAAGCAGCTGAGCAGGCAGGAATTACACAGCACAGCTGGCAATTGTCAAGCAGATGACAGGCAGGAATCGTGCAGCTCAGCTGGCAATTGTCAAGCAGATGAGCAGACACTAATCACGCAGCTCAGCAGGCCCGGATCACGTGACTGAGCATGCACTGTTCACGTGGCTGATCATACACTGATCACGTGATTGATCATGCACTGATCACATGGATATCATGCACTGATCACGTGGCTGATCATACACTGTTCACGTGTCTGACCATGCACTGATCACGTGGCTGATCATACACTGCTCACGTAACTGATCATGCACTGATCACGTGGCTATCATGCACTGAATACGTGGCTGAACATGCACTGTTCACGTGGCTGATCACACACCTGTCACGTGACATAACATGCACTGATCACGTGGCACTCATGCACTGATCACGTGGCTGATCATACTCTGCTCACGTAACTCATCATGCACACATCACGTTTCTATCATGCACTGCTCACGTGGCTCGTCATGGAATGATCACGTAGCTACCATATACTGGTCACGTGACTGATCATGCACAGATCACGTAAATGATCATGCACTGTTCACGTGACTGATCATGTACTGATCACGTGACTGATCATGCACCGATCACGTGGCTGATCATGCACTGATCACGTAATTGATCATGCACTTATCATTTGGCTGATCATGCACTGATCACGTGGCTGATCATACACTGATCACGTGACTGATCATGCACTGATCACGTGACTGATCATGCACTGATCACATAATTGATCCTGCACTGATCACATGGCTCATCACGCACTGATCCGGTGGCTGATCACACACGTATCACGTGACTGATCATGTACAGATCACGTGAATAATCATGAAGTGATCACGTGGCTATCCTGCACTGATCACGTGGATATCATGCACTGATCATGTGGCTGATCACACACGTATCACGTGACTGATCATGCACTGATCACGTGGCTATCATGCACTGATCACGTGGCTATCATGCACTGATCACGTGGCTGATCATGCAATGATCACGTAGCTACCATGCACTGGTCACGTGACTGATCATGCACTGATCAGGTAATTGATCATGCACTGATCACGTGACTGATCATGCACAGATCACGTGACTGATCATGCACAGATCACGTGACTGATCATGCACTGATCACGTGGCTATCATGCACTGCTCACGTGGCTGATCATGCAATGATCACGCAGCTACCATGTACTGGTCACATGACTGATCATGCACTGATCACATAATTGATCATGCACTGTTCACCTGGCTTATCATGCATTGATCATGTGACTGATCATGTGCTGATCATGTTTGGTGTCACACACTGATCATGTGCCTCTGGAGGCAATGAACATAGAGCTGAGTAGGCAGGAATCAGTCAGCAGGCTATAATCATGGAACTCACCTCTGAGAAATCATGCTGCTCAGCTGGCAATAATCAAGTAGATGAGCAGGCAGGAATTACGCAGCACAGGTGGCAATTGTCAAGGAGATGACAGGCAGGAATCGTGCAGCTCAGCTGGAAATTGTCAAGCAGATGAGCAGACAGTAATCACGCAGCTCAGCAGGCCCTGATCACGTGACTGAGCATGCACTGTTCACGTGGATGATCACACACCTATCACGTGACTGATCATGCACTGATCATGTGACTGATCATGCACTGATGACGTGGCTATAATGCACTGATCACTTGGCTGGACATACACTGATCACGTGCCTGGTCATGCACTGATCACGTGGCTGATCATGCACTGATCACGTGACTGATCATGCAATGATCTCGTGTCTGATCATGCACTGATCACGTGGCTATCATGCATTGCTCACGTGGCCTGTCATGCAGTGATCACGTGGCTATCATGCACTACTCACTTGGCTGATCATGCAATGATCATGTAGCTACCATGTACAGGTCACGTGAATGATCATACACCCATCAGGTGACTGATCATGCACTGATCACGTGGCTATCATGCACTGATCACGAGACTGATCATGCACTGATCACGTCTATATCATGCACTGATCACATGACTGCCCATGCACTGATCACGTGGATGATCATACACTAATCATGTGACAGATCATGCACTGATCACGTGGCTGATCATGCACTGATACCGTGACTGAGCATGGACTGATCACATGACTATCATGTAGTGATCACGTGACTTAATGGCGCTGATCATGTGACTGATCATGCGCTGATCATGTTTGCTATCATACACTGATCATGTGCCTCTGGAGGCAATAAACAAAGAGCTGAGTAGGCACGAATCAAACAGTCAGCAGGCAATAATCATGGAACTCAGCTGTGAGGAATCATGCTGCTCAGCTGGCAATAATCAAGCAGCTGAGCAGGCAGGAATTACACAGCACAGCTGGCAATTGTCAAGCAGATGACAGGCAGGAATCGTGCAGCTCAGCTGGCAATTGTCAAGCAGATGAGCAGACACTAATCACGCAGCTCAGCAGGCCCGGATCACGTGACTGAGCATGCACTGTTCACGTGGCTGATCATACACTGATCACGTGATTGATCATGCACTGATCACATGGATATCATGCACTGATCACGTGGCTGATCATACACTGTTCACGTGTCTGACCATGCACTGATCACGTGGCTGATCATACACTGCTCACGTAACTGATCATGCACTGATCACGTGGCTATCATGCACTGAATACGTGGCTGAACATGCACTGTTCACGTGGCTGATCACACACCTGTCACGTGACATAACATGCACTGATCACGTGGCACTCATGCACTGATCACGTGGCTGATCATACTCTGCTCACGTAACTCATCATGCACACATCACGTTTCTATCATGCACTGCTCACGTGGCTCGTCATGGAATGATCACGTAGCTACCATATACTGGTCACGTGACTGATCATGCACAGATCACGTAAATGATCATGCACTGTTCACGTGACTGATCATGTACTGATCACGTGACTGATCATGCACCGATCACGTGGCTGATCATGCACTGATCACGTAATTGATCATGCACTTATCATTTGGCTGATCATGCACTGATCACGTGGCTGATCATACACTGATCACGTGACTGATCATGCACTGATCACGTGACTGATCATGCACTGATCACATAATTGATCCTGCACTGATCACATGGCTCATCACGCACTGATCCGGTGGCTGATCACACACGTATCACGTGACTGATCATGTACAGATCACGTGAATAATCATGAAGTGATCACGTGGCTATCCTGCACTGATCACGTGGATATCATGCACTGATCATGTGGCTGATCACACACGTATCACGTGACTGATCATGCACTGATCACGTGGCTATCATGCACTGATCACGTGGCTATCATGCACTGATCACGTGGCTGATCATGCAATGATCACGTAGCTACCATGCACTGGTCACGTGACTGATCATGCACTGATCAGGTAATTGATCATGCACTGATCACGTGACTGATCATGCACAGATCACGTGACTGATCATGCACAGATCACGTGACTGATCATGCACTGATCACGTGGCTATCATGCACTGCTCACGTGGCTGATCATGCAATGATCACGCAGCTACCATGTACTGGTCACATGACTGATCATGCACTGATCACATAATTGATCATGCACTGTTCACCTGGCTTATCATGCATTGATCATGTGACTGATCATGTGCTGATCATGTTTGGTGTCACACACTGATCATGTGCCTCTGGAGGCAATGAACATAGAGCTGAGTAGGCAGGAATCAGTCAGCAGGCTATAATCATGGAACTCACCTCTGAGAAATCATGCTGCTCAGCTGGCAATAATCAAGTAGATGAGCAGGCAGGAATTACGCAGCACAGGTGGCAATTGTCAAGGAGATGACAGGCAGGAATCGTGCAGCTCAGCTGGAAATTGTCAAGCAGATGAGCAGACAGTAATCACGCAGCTCAGCAGGCCCTGATCACGTGACTGAGCATGCACTGTTCACGTGGATGATCACACACCTATCACGTGACTGATCATGCACTGATCATGTGACTGATCATGCACTGATGACGTGGCTATAATGCACTGATCACTTGGCTGGACATACACTGATCACGTGCCTGGTCATGCACTGATCACGTGGCTGATCATGCACTGATCACGTGACTGATCATGCAATGATCTCGTGTCTGATCATGCACTGATCACGTGGCTATCATGCATTGCTCACGTGGCCTGTCATGCAGTGATCACGTGGCTATCATGCACTACTCACTTGGCTGATCATGCAATGATCATGTAGCTACCATGTACAGGTCACGTGAATGATCATACACCCATCAGGTGACTGATCATGCACTGATCACGTGGCTATCATGCACTGATCACGAGACTGATCATGCACTGATCACGTCTATATCATGCACTGATCACATGACTGCCCATGCACTGATCACGTGGATGATCATACACTAATCATGTGACAGATCATGCACTGATCACGTGGCTGATCATGCACTGATACCGTGACTGAGCATGGACTGATCACATGACTATCATGTAGTGATCACGTGACTTAATGGCGCTGATCATGTGACTGATCATGCGCTGATCATGTTTGCTATCATACACTGATCATGTGCCTCTGGAGGCAATAAACAAAGAGCTGAGTAGGCACGAATCAAACAGTCAGCAGGCAATAATCATGGAACTCAGCTGTGAGGAATCATGCTGCTCAGCTGGCAATAATCAAGCAGCTGAGCAGGCAGGAATTACACAGCACAGCTGGCAATTGTCAAGCAGATGACAGGCAGGAATCGTGCAGCTCAGCTGGCAATTGTCAAGCAGATGAGCAGACACTAATCACGCAGCTCAGCAGGCCCGGATCACGTGACTGAGCATGCACTGTTCACGTGGCTGATCATACACTGATCACGTGATTGATCATGCACTGATCACATGGATATCATGCACTGATCACGTGGCTGATCATACACTGTTCACGTGTCTGACCATGCACTGATCACGTGGCTGATCATACACTGCTCACGTAACTGATCATGCACTGATCACGTGGCTATCATGCACTGAATACGTGGCTGAACATGCACTGTTCACGTGGCTGATCACACACCTGTCACGTGACATAACATGCACTGATCACGTGGCACTCATGCACTGATCACGTGGCTGATCATACTCTGCTCACGTAACTCATCATGCACACATCACGTTTCTATCATGCACTGCTCACGTGGCTCGTCATGGAATGATCACGTAGCTACCATATACTGGTCACGTGACTGATCATGCACAGATCACGTAAATGATCATGCACTGTTCACGTGACTGATCATGTACTGATCACGTGACTGATCATGCACCGATCACGTGGCTGATCATGCACTGATCACGTAATTGATCATGCACTTATCATTTGGCTGATCATGCACTGATCACGTGGCTGATCATACACTGATCACGTGACTGATCATGCACTGATCACGTGACTGATCATGCACTGATCACATAATTGATCCTGCACTGATCACATGGCTCATCACGCACTGATCCGGTGGCTGATCACACACGTATCACGTGACTGATCATGTACAGATCACGTGAATAATCATGAAGTGATCACGTGGCTATCCTGCACTGATCACGTGGATATCATGCACTGATCATGTGGCTGATCACACACGTATCACGTGACTGATCATGCACTGATCACGTGGCTATCATGCACTGATCACGTGGCTATCATGCACTGATCACGTGGCTGATCATGCAATGATCACGTAGCTACCATGCACTGGTCACGTGACTGATCATGCACTGATCAGGTAATTGATCATGCACTGATCACGTGACTGATCATGCACAGATCACGTGACTGATCATGCACAGATCACGTGACTGATCATGCACTGATCACGTGGCTATCATGCACTGCTCACGTGGCTGATCATGCAATGATCACGCAGCTACCATGTACTGGTCACATGACTGATCATGCACTGATCACATAATTGATCATGCACTGTTCACCTGGCTTATCATGCATTGATCATGTGACTGATCATGTGCTGATCATGTTTGGTGTCACACACTGATCATGTGCCTCTGGAGGCAATGAACATAGAGCTGAGTAGGCAGGAATCAGTCAGCAGGCTATAATCATGGAACTCACCTCTGAGAAATCATGCTGCTCAGCTGGCAATAATCAAGTAGATGAGCAGGCAGGAATTACGCAGCACAGGTGGCAATTGTCAAGGAGATGACAGGCAGGAATCGTGCAGCTCAGCTGGAAATTGTCAAGCAGATGAGCAGACAGTAATCACGCAGCTCAGCAGGCCCTGATCACGTGACTGAGCATGCACTGTTCACGTGGATGATCACACACCTATCACGTGACTGATCATGCACTGATCATGTGACTGATCATGCACTGATGACGTGGCTATAATGCACTGATCACTTGGCTGGACATACACTGATCACGTGCCTGGTCATGCACTGATCACGTGGCTGATCATGCACTGATCACGTGACTGATCATGCAATGATCTCGTGTCTGATCATGCACTGATCACGTGGCTATCATGCATTGCTCACGTGGCCTGTCATGCAGTGATCACGTGGCTATCATGCACTACTCACTTGGCTGATCATGCAATGATCATGTAGCTACCATGTACAGGTCACGTGAATGATCATACACCCATCAGGTGACTGATCATGCACTGATCACGTGGCTATCATGCACTGATCACGAGACTGATCATGCACTGATCACGTCTATATCATGCACTGATCACATGACTGCCCATGCACTGATCACGTGGATGATCATACACTAATCATGTGACAGATCATGCACTGATCACGTGGCTGATCATGCACTGATACCGTGACTGAGCATGGACTGATCACATGACTATCATGTAGTGATCACGTGACTTAATGGCGCTGATCATGTGACTGATCATGCGCTGATCATGTTTGCTATCATACACTGATCATGTGCCTCTGGAGGCAATAAACAAAGAGCTGAGTAGGCACGAATCAAACAGTCAGCAGGCAATAATCATGGAACTCAGCTGTGAGGAATCATGCTGCTCAGCTGGCAATAATCAAGCAGCTGAGCAGGCAGGAATTACACAGCACAGCTGGCAATTGTCAAGCAGATGACAGGCAGGAATCGTGCAGCTCAGCTGGCAATTGTCAAGCAGATGAGCAGACACTAATCACGCAGCTCAGCAGGCCCGGATCACGTGACTGAGCATGCACTGTTCACGTGGCTGATCATACACTGATCACGTGATTGATCATGCACTGATCACATGGATATCATGCACTGATCACGTGGCTGATCATACACTGTTCACGTGTCTGACCATGCACTGATCACGTGGCTGATCATACACTGCTCACGTAACTGATCATGCACTGATCACGTGGCTATCATGCACTGAATACGTGGCTGAACATGCACTGTTCACGTGGCTGATCACACACCTGTCACGTGACATAACATGCACTGATCACGTGGCACTCATGCACTGATCACGTGGCTGATCATACTCTGCTCACGTAACTCATCATGCACACATCACGTTTCTATCATGCACTGCTCACGTGGCTCGTCATGGAATGATCACGTAGCTACCATATACTGGTCACGTGACTGATCATGCACAGATCACGTAAATGATCATGCACTGTTCACGTGACTGATCATGTACTGATCACGTGACTGATCATGCACCGATCACGTGGCTGATCATGCACTGATCACGTAATTGATCATGCACTTATCATTTGGCTGATCATGCACTGATCACGTGGCTGATCATACACTGATCACGTGACTGATCATGCACTGATCACGTGACTGATCATGCACTGATCACATAATTGATCCTGCACTGATCACATGGCTCATCACGCACTGATCCGGTGGCTGATCACACACGTATCACGTGACTGATCATGTACAGATCACGTGAATAATCATGAAGTGATCACGTGGCTATCCTGCACTGATCACGTGGATATCATGCACTGATCATGTGGCTGATCACACACGTATCACGTGACTGATCATGCACTGATCACGTGGCTATCATGCACTGATCACGTGGCTATCATGCACTGATCACGTGGCTGATCATGCAATGATCACGTAGCTACCATGCACTGGTCACGTGACTGATCATGCACTGATCAGGTAATTGATCATGCACTGCTCACGTGGCTGATCATGCAATGATCACGCAGCTACCATGTACTGGTCACATGACTGATCATGCACTGATCACATAATTGATCATGCACTGTTCACCTGGCTTATCATGCATTGATCATGTGACTGATCATGTGCTGATCATGTTTGGTGTCACACACTGATCATGTGCCTCTGGAGGCAATGAACATAGAGCTGAGTAGGCAGGAATCAGTCAGCAGGCTATAATCATGGAACTCACCTCTGAGAAATCATGCTGCTCAGCTGGCAATAATCAAGTAGATGAGCAGGCAGGAATTACGCAGCACAGGTGGCAATTGTCAAGGAGATGACAGGCAGGAATCGTGCAGCTCAGCTGGAAATTGTCAAGCAGATGAGCAGACAGTAATCACGCAGCTCAGCAGGCCCTGATCACGTGACTGAGCATGCACTGTTCACGTGGATGATCACACACCTATCACGTGACTGATCATGCACTGATCATGTGACTGATCATGCACTGATGACGTGGCTATAATGCACTGATCACTTGGCTGGACATACACTGATCACGTGCCTGGTCATGCACTGATCACGTGGCTGATCATGCACTGATCACGTGACTGATCATGCAATGATCTCGTGTCTGATCATGCACTGATCACGTGGCTATCATGCATTGCTCACGTGGCCTGTCATGCAGTGATCACGTGGCTATCATGCACTACTCACTTGGCTGATCATGCAATGATCATGTAGCTACCATGTACAGGTCACGTGAATGATCATACACCCATCAGGTGACTGATCATGCACTGATCACGTGGCTATCATGCACTGATCACGAGACTGATCATGCACTGATCACGTCTATATCATGCACTGATCACATGACTGCCCATGCACTGATCACGTGGATGATCATACACTAATCATGTGACAGATCATGCACTGATCACGTGGCTGATCATGCACTGATACCGTGACTGAGCATGGACTGATCACATGACTATCATGTAGTGATCACGTGACTTAATGGCGCTGATCATGTGACTGATCATGCGCTGATCATGTTTGCTATCATACACTGATCATGTGCCTCTGGAGGCAATAAACAAAGAGCTGAGTAGGCACGAATCAAACAGTCAGCAGGCAATAATCATGGAACTCAGCTGTGAGGAATCATGCTGCTCAGCTGGCAATAATCAAGCAGCTGAGCAGGCAGGAATTACACAGCACAGCTGGCAATTGTCAAGCAGATGACAGGCAGGAATCGTGCAGCTCAGCTGGCAATTGTCAAGCAGATGAGCAGACACTAATCACGCAGCTCAGCAGGCCCGGATCACGTGACTGAGCATGCACTGTTCACGTGGCTGATCATACACTGATCACGTGATTGATCATGCACTGATCACATGGATATCATGCACTGATCACGTGGCTGATCATACACTGTTCACGTGTCTGACCATGCACTGATCACGTGGCTGATCATACACTGCTCACGTAACTGATCATGCACTGATCACGTGGCTATCATGCACTGAATACGTGGCTGAACATGCACTGTTCACGTGGCTGATCACACACCTGTCACGTGACATAACATGCACTGATCACGTGGCACTCATGCACTGATCACGTGGCTGATCATACTCTGCTCACGTAACTCATCATGCACACATCACGTTTCTATCATGCACTGCTCACGTGGCTCGTCATGGAATGATCACGTAGCTACCATATACTGGTCACGTGACTGATCATGCACAGATCACGTAAATGATCATGCACTGTTCACGTGACTGATCATGTACTGATCACGTGACTGATCATGCACCGATCACGTGGCTGATCATGCACTGATCACGTAATTGATCATGCACTTATCATTTGGCTGATCATGCACTGATCACGTGGCTGATCATACACTGATCACGTGACTGATCATGCACTGATCACGTGACTGATCATGCACTGATCACATAATTGATCCTGCACTGATCACATGGCTCATCACGCACTGATCCGGTGGCTGATCACACACGTATCACGTGACTGATCATGTACAGATCACGTGAATAATCATGAAGTGATCACGTGGCTATCCTGCACTGATCACGTGGATATCATGCACTGATCATGTGGCTGATCACACACGTATCACGTGACTGATCATGCACTGATCACGTGGCTATCATGCACTGATCACGTGGCTATCATGCACTGATCACGTGGCTGATCATGCAATGATCACGTAGCTACCATGCACTGGTCACGTGACTGATCATGCACTGATCAGGTAATTGATCATGCACTGATCACGTGACTGATCATGCACAGATCACGTGACTGATCATGCACAGATCACGTGACTGATCATGCACTGATCACGTGGCTATCATGCACTGCTCACGTGGCTGATCATGCAATGATCACGCAGCTACCATGTACTGGTCACATGACTGATCATGCACTGATCACATAATTGATCATGCACTGTTCACCTGGCTTATCATGCATTGATCATGTGACTGATCATGTGCTGATCATGTTTGGTGTCACACACTGATCATGTGCCTCTGGAGGCAATGAACATAGAGCTGAGTAGGCAGGAATCAGTCAGCAGGCTATAATCATGGAACTCACCTCTGAGAAATCATGCTGCTCAGCTGGCAATAATCAAGTAGATGAGCAGGCAGGAATTACGCAGCACAGGTGGCAATTGTCAAGGAGATGACAGGCAGGAATCGTGCAGCTCAGCTGGAAATTGTCAAGCAGATGAGCAGACAGTAATCACGCAGCTCAGCAGGCCCTGATCACGTGACTGAGCATGCACTGTTCACGTGGATGATCACACACCTATCACGTGACTGATCATGCACTGATCATGTGACTGATCATGCACTGATGACGTGGCTATAATGCACTGATCACTTGGCTGGACATACACTGATCACGTGCCTGGTCATGCACTGATCACGTGGCTGATCATGCACTGATCACGTGACTGATCATGCAATGATCTCGTGTCTGATCATGCACTGATCACGTGGCTATCATGCATTGCTCACGTGGCCTGTCATGCAGTGATCACGTGGCTATCATGCACTACTCACTTGGCTGATCATGCAATGATCATGTAGCTACCATGTACAGGTCACGTGAATGATCATACACCCATCAGGTGACTGATCATGCACTGATCACGTGGCTATCATGCACTGATCACGAGACTGATCATGCACTGATCACGTCTATATCATGCACTGATCACATGACTGCCCATGCACTGATCACGTGGATGATCATACACTAATCATGTGACAGATCATGCACTGATCACGTGGCTGATCATGCACTGATACCGTGACTGAGCATGGACTGATCACATGACTATCATGTAGTGATCACGTGACTTAATGGCGCTGATCATGTGACTGATCATGCGCTGATCATGTTTGCTATCATACACTGATCATGTGCCTCTGGAGGCAATAAACAAAGAGCTGAGTAGGCACGAATCAAACAGTCAGCAGGCAATAATCATGGAACTCAGCTGTGAGGAATCATGCTGCTCAGCTGGCAATAATCAAGCAGCTGAGCAGGCAGGAATTACACAGCACAGCTGGCAATTGTCAAGCAGATGACAGGCAGGAATCGTGCAGCTCAGCTGGCAATTGTCAAGCAGATGAGCAGACACTAATCACGCAGCTCAGCAGGCCCGGATCACGTGACTGAGCATGCACTGTTCACGTGGCTGATCATACACTGATCACGTGATTGATCATGCACTGATCACATGGATATCATGCACTGATCACGTGGCTGATCATACACTGTTCACGTGTCTGACCATGCACTGATCACGTGGCTGATCATACACTGCTCACGTAACTGATCATGCACTGATCACGTGGCTATCATGCACTGAATACGTGGCTGAACATGCACTGTTCACGTGGCTGATCACACACCTGTCACGTGACATAACATGCACTGATCACGTGGCACTCATGCACTGATCACGTGGCTGATCATACTCTGCTCACGTAACTCATCATGCACACATCACGTTTCTATCATGCACTGCTCACGTGGCTCGTCATGGAATGATCACGTAGCTACCATATACTGGTCACGTGACTGATCATGCACAGATCACGTAAATGATCATGCACTGTTCACGTGACTGATCATGTACTGATCACGTGACTGATCATGCACCGATCACGTGGCTGATCATGCACTGATCACGTAATTGATCATGCACTTATCATTTGGCTGATCATGCACTGATCACGTGGCTGATCATACACTGATCACGTGACTGATCATGCACTGATCACGTGACTGATCATGCACTGATCACATAATTGATCCTGCACTGATCACATGGCTCATCACGCACTGATCCGGTGGCTGATCACACACGTATCACGTGACTGATCATGTACAGATCACGTGAATAATCATGAAGTGATCACGTGGCTATCCTGCACTGATCACGTGGATATCATGCACTGATCATGTGGCTGATCACACACGTATCACGTGACTGATCATGCACTGATCACGTGGCTATCATGCACTGATCACGTGGCTATCATGCACTGATCACGTGGCTGATCATGCAATGATCACGTAGCTACCATGCACTGGTCACGTGACTGATCATGCACTGATCAGTAATTGATCATGCACTGATTCAACCGTGACTGATCATGCACAGATCACGTGACTGATCATGCACTGATCACGTGGCTATCATGCACTGCTCACGTGGCTGATCATGCAATGATCACGCAGCTACCATGTACTGGTCACATGACTGATCATGCACTGATCACATAATTGATCATGCACTGTTCACCTGGCTTATCATGCATTGATCATGTGACTGATCATGTGCTGATCATGTTTGGTGTCACACACTGATCATGTGCCTCTGGAGGCAATGAACATAGAGCTGAGTAGGCAGGAATCAGTCAGCAGGCTATAATCATGGAACTCACCTCTGAGAAATCATGCTGCTCAGCTGGCAATAATCAAGTAGATGAGCAGGCAGGAATTACGCAGCACAGGTGGCAATTGTCAAGGAGATGACAGGCAGGAATCGTGCAGCCTCAGCTGGAAATTGTCAAGCAGATGAGCAGACAGTAATCACGCAGCTCAGCAGGCCCTGATCACGTGACTGAGCATGCACTGTTCACGTGGATGATCACACACCTATCACGTGACTGATCATGCACTGATCATGTGACTGATCATGCACTGATGACGTGGGCTATAATGCACTGATCACTTGGCTGGACATACACTGATCACGTGCCTGGTCATGCACTGATCACGTGGCTGATCATGCACTGATCACGTGACTGATGATCTCGTGTCTGATCATGCACTGATCACGTGGCTATCATGCATTGCTCACGTGGCCTGTCATGCAGTGATCACGTGGCTATCATGCACTACTCACTTGGCTGATCATGCAATGATCATGTAGCTACCATGTACAGGTCACGTGAATGATCATACACCCATCAGGTGACTGATCATGCACTGATCACGTGGCTATCATGCACTGATCACGAGACTGATCATGCACTGATCACGTCTATATCATGCACTGATCACATGACTGCCCATGCACTGATCACGTGGATGATCATACACTAATCATGTGACAGATCATGCACTGATCACGTGGCTGATCATGCACTGATACCGTGACTGAGCATGGACTGATCACATGACTATCATGTAGTGATCACGTGACTTAATGGCGCTGATCATGTGACTGATCATGCGCTGATCATGTTTGCTATCATACACTGATCATGTGCCTCTGGAGGCAATAAACAAAGAGCTGAGTAGGCACGAATCAAACAGTCAGCAGGCAATAATCATGGAACTCAGCTGTGAGGAATCATGCTGCTCAGCTGGCAATAATCAAGCAGCTGAGCAGGCAGGAATTACACAGCACAGCTGGCAATTGTCAAGCAGATGACAGGCAGGAATCGTGCAGCTCAGCTGGCAATTGTCAAGCAGATGAGCAGACACTAATCACGCAGCTCAGCAGGCCCGGATCACGTGACTGAGCATGCACTGTTCACGTGGCTGATCATACACTGATCACGTGATTGATCATGCACTGATCACATGGATATCATGCACTGATCACGTGGCTGATCATACACTGTTCACGTGTCTGACCATGCACTGATCACGTGGCTGATCATACACTGCTCACGTAACTGATCATGCACTGATCACGTGGCTATCATGCACTGAATACGTGGCTGAACATGCACTGTTCACGTGGCTGATCACACACCTGTCACGTGACATAACATGCACTGATCACGTGGCACTCATGCACTGATCACGTGGCTGATCATACTCTGCTCACGTAACTCATCATGCACACATCACGTTTCTATCATGCACTGCTCACGTGGCTCGTCATGGAATGATCACGTAGCTACCATATACTGGTCACGTGACTGATCATGCACAGATCACGTAAATGATCATGCACTGTTCACGTGACTGATCATGTACTGATCACGTGACTGATCATGCACCGATCACGTGGCTGATCATGCACTGATCACGTAATTGATCATGCACTTATCATTTGGCTGATCATGCACTGATCACGTGGCTGATCATACACTGATCACGTGACTGATCATGCACTGATCACGTGACTGATCATGCACTGATCACATAATTGATCCTGCACTGATCACATGGGCTCATCACGCTGATCACGTGATCATGACAGCACGTGAATCATCATGAAGTATCACGTGGTATCCTGCACTGATCCGGTGTGATTGTATCTGACTGAAGTCATGTGGTGGTGATCACACAGTGTTATCTCGTGTTATGTATCATGCATGATCACTGCTGATCTGCACTGAATCACGTTGCTATGCATGCACTGATGCGAGGCGATGGCTTGGATCATGCAATGATCACGGTGAGTACCTTGCACTGGTGACGTGAGCTGATCATGCAGGCTCGATCAGGTAATTGGATCAGCACTGTCGGTGACAGCACTGATCACGTGACTGATCATGCACAGCATCACGTGGCTGGCATGCACTAGGATACGAGACATGGCTGAACGCTTATCGATGCAGCTTGCTCAGGTGTCCGGATATGCAATGATCACGCAGCTAAGTACTGGGTCACGATGACTGATCATGCACTCGAGTCACAAATTTTGATTCATGCACTGTTCACCTGGCTATCATGCGATTGATCATGTAGCGGAATGCTGATCATGTTCTGATCATACAGCTGATCATGGCCTGCGTGGAGGATAAGACAAAGAGCGAGTGAGCCGAACTCAAACAGGTCAGCAGGAATAATGCATGGAAAGCTCAGCATCTCTTGGTTTACGTGATCACTGCATGATCTGTCACATGATCACTGTATGATCATCCACGTGAAGTGCATGGCCAGTCATGTGATCAGTGCATGATATAGACTTGATCAGTGCATGATCAGACTGGTGATCAGTGTATGATCAACCACGTGATCAGTGCATGATAGCCAGGTCATGAGTGCATGATAGCCAGATTATCGGTGCATGATCAGTCACGTGATCAATGTATGATCAGCCAAGTAACCAGTGCATGATAGCCAACTGATCAGTGCATGATCAGTCACGTGATCAGTGCATGATCAGTCACATGATCAGTGCATGATCAGCCACATGATCAGTGCATGATCAATTACGTGATCAGGTGATGATCATCCATGTGAACAGTGCATCTCAGGTCACAGTGATTCCGGGCCTGCTGAGCTGCCGTGATTCCTGTCTGCCTCATGGTCTGGCTTGACAATTTCCAGCTGAGCTGCACGATTTCCTGCCTGTCATCTCCTTGACAATTGCCACCTGTGCTGCGTAATTCCTGCCTGCTCATCTACTTGATTATTGCCAGCTGAGCAGCATGATTCCTCAGAGGTGAGTTCCATGATTATAGCCTGCTGACTGATTCCTGCCTACTCAGCTCTATGTTCATTGCCTCCAGAGGCACATGATCAGTGTGTGACACCAAACATGATCAGCGCATGATCAGTCACATGATCAGCGCCATTAAGTCACGTGATCACTACATGATAGTCATGTGATCAGTCCATGCTCAGTCACGGTATCAGTTCATGATCAGCCACGTGATCAGTGCATGATAGCCAGGTGATCATTGCATGAATGGCCACGTGATCAGTGCATGATCAGCCAGGTGATCAGTGCATGATAGCTACGTGATCAGTTGATGATTAGTCACGTGATCTGTGCATGACCAGGCAGGTGATCAGTGTATGATCATCCACGTGAACAGTGCATGATCAGCCACGTCATCAGTGCAGGATAGCCACGTGATCGGTGCATATAATTACATGATCAGTGCATTCGCAATCAGATGATCAGTGCATGAGAGCCACGTGATCGGTGCATGATCAGTCACGTGAGCAGTGTATGATAGCCACGTGATCAGTGCATGATATCCAAGTGATCAGTGTATGATCATCACATGATCAGTGTATGATCAGCCACGTGATCAGTGCATGATCCGTCACCTGATGGGTGTATGATCAGTCACCTGACCGGTACATGGTAGCTATATGATCATTGCATGATCAGAGACGTGAGTAGTGCATGATAGCCACGTCATCAGTGCATGATCAGTAACGTGTTCAGTGCATGATCAAATGTAATCTGTGCATGACCAGGCACGTGATCAGTGTATGACCAGCCAAGAGATCAGTGCATGATAGCCACGTGATCAGTGCATGATCAGTCACGTGATCAGTGCATGATCAGTGCATCAGTCAGGATCCAGTATATGGATCACATACGTGATCAGTGCATCCATGGATCGAGCAGCACTGATCAGTGCATGCAGCCATGCTGTATCAGTACTGTGATCAGTGCATGATAGTACGTGACTGACAGTCATGATCAATGATGACGTGTATCATGGCACATGATCAGTCACTGACCAGTATCATGCATGTCACGTGACATTCCATGATCAGCACGTGCACATGATAGGTGACAGATGATGTGCATGATAGTACGTGAGCGTAGATCAGCCACGTGATCAGTGCATGAGTGCACGTGATCAGGCATGTTATGTCACGTGACAGGTGTGTGATCAGCCACGTGAACAGTGCATGTTCAGCCACGTATTCATGCACTGATAGCCCGTGATCAAGTGCAGCATCAGTTAACGTGAGCAGTGTATGATCAGCCACGTGATCAGTGCATGGTCAGACACGTGAACAGTGTATGATCAGCCACGTGATCAGTGCATGATATCCATGTGATCAGTGCATGATCAATCACGTGATCAGTGTATGATCAGCCACGTGAACAGTGCATGCTCAGTCACGTGATCCGGGCCTGCTGAGCTGCGTGATTAGTGTCTGCTCATCTGCTTGACAATTGCCAGCTGAGCTGCACGATTCCTGCCTGTCATCTGCTTGACAATTGCCAGCTGTGCTGTGTAATTCCTGCCTGCTCAGCTGCTTGATTATTGCCAGCTGAGCAGCATGATTCCTCACAGCTGAGTTCCATGATTATTGCCTGCTGACTGTTTGATTCGTGCCTACTCAGCTCTTTGTTTATTGCCTCCAGAGGCACATGATCAGTGTATGATAGCAAACATGATCAGCGCATGATCAGTCACATGATCAGCGCCATTAAGTCACGTGATCACTACATGATAGTCATGTGATCAGTCCATGCTCAGTCACGGTATCAGTGCATGATCAGCCACGTGATCAGTGCATGATCTGTCACATGATTAGTGTATGATCATCCACGTGATCAGTGCATGGGCAGTCATGTGATCAGTGCATGATATAGACGTGATCAGTGCATGATCAGTCTCGTGATCAGTGCATGATAGCCACGTGATCAGTGCATGATCAGTCACCTGATGGGTGTATGATCATTCACGTGACCTGTACATGGTAGCTACATGATCATTGCATGATCAGCCAAGTGAGTAGTGCATGATAGCCACGTGATCACTGCATGACAGGCCACGTGAGCAATGCATGATAGCCACGTGATCAGTGCATGATCAGACACGAGATCATTGCATGATCAGTCACGTGATCAGTGCATGATCAGCCACGTGATCAGTGCATGACCAGGCACGTGATCAGTGTATGTCCAGCCAAGTGATCAGTGCATTATAGCCACGTCATCAGTGCATGATCAGTCACATGATCAGTGCATGATCAGTCACGTGATAGGTGTGTGATCATCCACGTGAACAGTGCATGCTCAGTCACGTGATCAGGGCCTGCTGAGCTGCGTGATTACTGTCTGCTCATCTGCTTGACAATTTCCAGCTGAGCTGCACGATTCCTGCCTGTCATCTCCTTGACAATTGCCACCTGTGCTGCGTAATTCCTGCCTGCTCATCTACTTGATTATTGCCAGCTGAGCAGCATGATTTCTCAGAGGTGAGTTCCATGATTATAGCCTGCTGACTGATTCCTGCCTACTCAGCTCTATGTTCATTGCCTCCAGAGGCACATGATCAGTGTGTGACACCAAACATGATCAGCACATGATCAGTCACATGATCAATGCATGATAAGCCAGGTGAACAGTGCATGATCAATTATGTGATCAGTGCATGATCAGTCATGTGACCAGTACATGGTAGCTGCGTGATCATTGCATGATCAGCCACGTGAGCAGTGCATGATAGCCACGTGATCAGTGCATGATCAGTCACGTGATCTGTGCATGATCAGTCACGTGATCTGTGCATGATCAGCACGTGATATGCATGATCAGCCACGTGATCAGTGCATGATAGCCATGTGATCAGTGCATGATCAGTCAGTGACCAGTGCATGGTAGCTACGTGATCATTGCATGATCAGCCACGTGATCAGTGCATGATAGCCACGTGATCAGTGCATGATAGCCACGTGATCAGTGCATGATCAGTCACGTGATACGTGTGTGATCAGCCACGTGATCAGTGCATGATATCCACGTGATCAGTGCAGGATAGCCACGTGATCATTGCATGATAGCCACGTGATCAGTGCATGATAGCCACATGATCAGTGCATGATCAATTACGTGAACAGTGCATGATCAGTCATGTGTCCAGTACATGGTAGCTGCGTGATCATTGCATGATAAGCCACGTGAGCAGTGCATGAAGCCACGTGATCAGTGCATGATATCCACGTGATCAGTGCATGATCAGCCACGTGATCAGTGCATGATCATTACGTGATCAGTGCATGATCAGTCACTGACCAGTACATGGAAGCTACGTGATATTGCATGATCAGCCACGTGATCAGTGCATGATAGCCATGTGATCAGTGCATGATCAGTCACAGTGACCAGTACATGGTAGCTACGTGATCATTGCATGATAGCCACGTGATCAGTGCATGATAGCCACGTGATCAGTGCATGATAGCCACGTGATCAGTGCATGATCAGTCACGTGATACGTGTGTGATCAGCCACGTGATCAGTGCATGATATCCACGTGATCAGTGCATGATAGCCACGTGATCATGCATGATAGCCACGTGATCAGTGCATGATCAGCCAGGTGAACAGTGCATGATAGCCACGTGATCACTTCATGATTAGTCACGTGATCTGTGCATGACAGCAGTGATCTGTGTATGTTCAGCCACGTGACAGTGCATGATAGCCACGTGATCAGTGCATGTCAGTCACTGATGGTGTATGATCAGTCACGTGACGTACATGGTAGCTACATGATCATTGCATGATCAGCCACGTGTAGTGCATGATAGCCACGTGATCAGTGCATGATCAGTCACTGATCAGTGCATGATCAGTCATGTGACCAGTCATGTAGCTACGTGATCATTGCATGATCAGCACGTGATCAGTGCATGATAGCACGTGATAGTGCATGATCAGCCACGTGATCAGTGCATGATCAGTCACGTGATCAGTGCATGATCAGCACGTGATCAGTGCATGATCAGTCACGTGATCAGTGCATGATCAGTCACGTGAACAGTGCATGATCATTTACGTGATCAGTGCATGATCAGTCACGTGACATGTATATGGTAGCTACGTGATCATTGCATGACAGCCACGTGAGCAGTGCATGATAGCACGTGATCAGTGCATGATCATTACGTGATCAGTGCATGATCAGCCACGTGATCAGTGCATGATAGCCACGTGATCAGTGCATGATAGCACGTGATCAGTGCATGATCAGCCACGTGATCAGTGCATGATCAGCCACGTGATCAGTGCATGATAGCCACGTGATCAGTGCATGATCAGTCACGTGATCAGTGCATGATCAGCCACGTGATCAGTGCATGATCAGCCACGTGATCAGTGCATGATCAGCCACGTGATCAGTGCATGATAGCCACGTGATCAGTGCATGATCAGTCACGTGATCAGTGCATGATCAGTCACGTGATAGGTGTGTGATCATCCACGTGAACAGTGCATGCTCAGTCACGTGATCAGGGCCTGCTGAGCTGCGTGATTACTGTCTGCTCATCTGCTTGACAATTTCCAGCTGAGCTGCACGATTCCTGCCTGTCATCTCCTTGACAATTGCCACCTGTGCTGCGTAATTCCTGCCTGCTCATCTACTTGATTATTGCCAGCTGAGCAGCATGATTTCTCAGAGGTGAGTTCCATGATTATAGCCTGCTGACTGATTCCTGCCTACTCAGCTCTATGTTCATTGCCTCCAGAGGCACATGATCAGTGTGTGACACCAAACATGATCAGCACATGATCAGTCACATGATCAATGCATGATAAGCCAGGTGATCAGTGCATGATCAATTACTGTGATCAGTGCATGATCAGTCATGTGACCAGTACATGGTAGCTGACGTGATCATGTGCATGATCAGCCACGTGAGCAGTGCATGATAGCCACGTGATCATGATCAGTCACGTGATCAGTGTATGATCAGCCACGTGATACAGTGTCATGATCAGCCACGTGATCAGTGCATGATATCCATGTGATCAGTGCATGATCAATCACGTGATCAGTGTATGATCAGCCACGTGAACAGTGCATGCTCAGTCACGTGATCCGGGCCTGCTGAGCTGCGTGATTAGTGTCTGCTCATCTGCTTGACAATTGCCAGCTGAGCTGCACGATTCCTGCCTGTCATCTGCTTGACAATTGCCAGCTGTGCTGTGTAATTCCTGCCTGCTCAGCTGCTTGATTATTGCCAGCTGAGCAGCATGATTCCTCACAGCTGAGTTCCATGATTATTGCCTGCTGACTGTTTGATTCGTGCCTACTCAGCTCTTTGTTTATTGCCTCCAGAGGCACATGATCAGTGTATGATAGCAAACATGATCAGCGCATGATCAGTCACATGATCAGCGCCATTAAGTCACGTGATCACTACATGATAGTCATGTGATCAGTCCATGCTCAGTCACGGTATCAGTGCATGATCAGCCACGTGATCAGTGCATGATCTGTCACATGATTAGTGTATGATCATCCACGTGATCAGTGCATGGGCAGTCATGTGATCAGTGCATGATATAGACGTGATCAGTGCATGATCAGTCTCGTGATCAGTGCATGATAGCCACGTGATCAGTGCATGATCAGTCACCTGATGGGTGTATGATCATTCACGTGACCTGTACATGGTAGCTACATGATCATTGCATGATCAGCCAAGTGAGTAGTGCATGATAGCCACGTGATCACTGCATGACAGGCCACGTGAGCAATGCATGATAGCCACGTGATCAGTGCATGATCAGACACGAGATCATTGCATGATCAGTCACGTGATCAGTGCATGATCAGCCACGTGATCAGTGCATGACCAGGCACGTGATCAGTGTATGTCCAGCCAAGTGATCAGTGCATTATAGCCACGTCATCAGTGCATGATCAGTCACATGATCAGTGCATGATCAGTCACGTGATAGGTGTGTGATCATCCACGTGAACAGTGCATGCTCAGTCACGTGATCAGGGCCTGCTGAGCTGCGTGATTACTGTCTGCTCATCTGCTTGACAATTTCCAGCTGAGCTGCACGATTCCTGCCTGTCATCTCCTTGACAATTGCCACCTGTGCTGCGTAATTCCTGCCTGCTCATCTACTTGATTATTGCCAGCTGAGCAGCATGATTTCTCAGAGGTGAGTTCCATGATTATAGCCTGCTGACTGATTCCTGCCTACTCAGCTCTATGTTCATTGCCTCCAGAGGCACATGATCAGTGTGTGACACCAAACATGATCAGCACATGATCAGTCACATGATCAATGCATGATAAGCCAGGTGAACAGTGCATGATCAATTATGTGATCAGTGCATGATCAGTCATGTGACCAGTACATGGTAGCTGCGTGATCATTGCATGATCAGCCACGTGAGCAGTGCATGATAGCCACGTGATCAGTGCATGATCAGTCACGTGATCTGTGCATGATCAGTCACGTGATCTGTGCATGATCAGTCACGTGATCAGTGCATGATCAATTACCTGATCAGTGCATGATCAGTCACGTGACCAGTGCATGGTAGCTACGTGATCATTGCATGATCAGCCACGTGATCAGTGCATGATAGCCACGTGATCAGTGCATGATAGCCACGTGATCAGTGCATGATCAGTCACGTGATACGTGTGTGATCAGCCACATGATCAGTGCATGATATCCACGTGATCAGTGCAGGATAGCCACGTGATCACTTCATGATTATTCACGTGATCTGTACATGATCAGTCACGTGATACGTGTGTGATCAGCCACCGGATCAGTGCGTGATGAGCCATGTGATCAGTGCAGGATCAATTATGTGATCAGTGCATGATCAGTCACGTGATCAGTGCATGATCAGTCACGTGATCAGTGTATGATCAGCCACGTGATCAGTGCATGATCAGCCAAATGATAAGTGCATGATCAATTACGTGATCAGTGCATGATCAGCCACGTGATCGGTGCATGATCAGTCACGTGATCAGTACATGATCAGTCACGTGAACAGTGCATGATCATTTACGTGATCTGTGCATGATCAGTCACGTGACCAGTATATGGTAGCTACGTGATCATTCCATGACGAGCCACGTGAGCAGTGCATGATAGAAACGTGATGTGTGCATGATGAGTTACGTGAGCAGAGTATGATCAGCCACGTGATCAGTGCATGAGTGCCACGTGATCAGTGCATGTTATGTCACGTGACAGGTGTGTGATCAGCCACGTGAACAGTGCATGTTCAGCCACGTATTCAGTGCATGATAGCCACGTGATCAGTGCATGATCAGTTACGTGAGCAGTGTATGATCAGCCACGTGATCAGTGCATGGTCAGACACGTGAACAGTGTATGATCAGCCACGTGATCAGTGCATGATATCCATGTGATCAGTGCATGATCAATCACGTGATCAGTGTATGATCAGCCACGTGAACAGTGCATGCTCAGTCACGTGATCCGGGCCTGCTGAGCTGCGTGATTAGTGTCTGCTCATCTGCTTGACAATTGCCAGCTGAGCTGCACGATTCCTGCCTGTCATCTGCTTGACAATTGCCAGCTGTGCTGTGTAATTCCTGCCTGCTCAGCTGCTTGATTATTGCCAGCTGAGCAGCATGATTCCTCACAGCTGAGTTCCATGATTATTGCCTGCTGACTGTTTGATTCGTGCCTACTCAGCTCTTTGTTTATTGCCTCCAGAGGCACATGATCAGTGTATGATAGCAAACATGATCAGCGCATGATCAGTCACATGATCAGCGCCATTAAGTCACGTGATCACTACATGATAGTCATGTGATCAGTCCATGCTCAGTCACGGTATCAGTGCATGATCAGCCACGTGATCAGTGCATGATCTGTCACATGATTAGTGTATGATCATCCACGTGATCAGTGCATGGGCAGTCATGTGATCAGTGCATGATATAGACGTGATCAGTGCATGATCAGTCTCGTGATCAGTGCATGATAGCCACGTGATCAGTGCATGATCAGTCACCTGATGGGTGTATGATCATTCACGTGACCTGTACATGGTAGCTACATGATCATTGCATGATCAGCCAAGTGAGTAGTGCATGATAGCCACGTGATCACTGCATGACAGGCCACGTGAGCAATGCATGATAGCCACGTGATCAGTGCATGATCAGACACGAGATCATTGCATGATCAGTCACGTGATCAGTGCATGATCAGCCACGTGATCAGTGCATGACCAGGCACGTGATCAGTGTATGTCCAGCCAAGTGATCAGTGCATTATAGCCACGTCATCAGTGCATGATCAGTCACATGATCAGTGCATGATCAGTCACGTGATAGGTGTGTGATCATCCACGTGAACAGTGCATGCTCAGTCACGTGATCAGGGCCTGCTGAGCTGCGTGATTACTGTCTGCTCATCTGCTTGACAATTTCCAGCTGAGCTGCACGATTCCTGCCTGTCATCTCCTTGACAATTGCCACCTGTGCTGCGTAATTCCTGCCTGCTCATCTACTTGATTATTGCCAGCTGAGCAGCATGATTTCTCAGAGGTGAGTTCCATGATTATAGCCTGCTGACTGATTCCTGCCTACTCAGCTCTATGTTCATTGCCTCCAGAGGCACATGATCAGTGTGTGACACCAAACATGATCAGCACATGATCAGTCACATGATCAATGCATGATAAGCCAGGTGAACAGTGCATGATCAATTATGTGATCAGTGCATGATCAGTCATGTGACCAGTACATGGTAGCTGCGTGATCATTGCATGATCAGCCACGTGAGCAGTGCATGATAGCCACGTGATCAGTGCATGATCAGTCACGTGATCTGTGCATGATCAGTCACGTGATCTGTGCATGATCAGTCACGTGATCAGTGCATGATCAATTACCTGATCAGTGCATGATCAGTCACGTGACCAGTGCATGGTAGCTACGTGATCATTGCATGATCAGCCACGTGATCAGTGCATGATAGCCACGTGATCAGTGCATGATAGCCACGTGATCAGTGCATGATCAGTCACGTGATACGTGTGTGATCAGCCACATGATCAGTGCATGATATCCACGTGATCAGTGCAGGATAGCCACGTGATCACTTCATGATTATTCACGTGATCTGTACATGATCAGTCACGTGATACGTGTGTGATCAGCCACCGGATCAGTGCGTGATGAGCCATGTGATCAGTGCAGGATCAATTATGTGATCAGTGCATGATCAGTCACGTGATCAGTGCATGATCAGTCACGTGATCAGTGTATGATCAGCCACGTGATCAGTGCATGATCAGCCAAATGATAAGTGCATGATCAATTACGTGATCAGTGCATGATCAGCCACGTGATCGGTGCATGATCAGTCACGTGATCAGTACATGATCAGTCACGTGAACAGTGCATGATCATTTACGTGATCTGTGCATGATCAGTCACGTGACCAGTATATGGTAGCTACGTGATCATTCCATGACGAGCCACGTGAGCAGTGCATGATAGAAACGTGATGTGTGCATGATGAGTTACGTGAGCAGAGTATGATCAGCCACGTGATCAGTGCATGAGTGCCACGTGATCAGTGCATGTTATGTCACGTGACAGGTGTGTGATCAGCCACGTGAACAGTGCATGTTCAGCCACGTATTCAGTGCATGATAGCCACGTGATCAGTGCATGATCAGTTACGTGAGCAGTGTATGATCAGCCACGTGATCAGTGCATGGTCAGACACGTGAACAGTGTATGATCAGCCACGTGATCAGTGCATGATATCCATGTGATCAGTGCATGATCAATCACGTGATCAGTGTATGATCAGCCACGTGAACAGTGCATGCTCAGTCACGTGATCCGGGCCTGCTGAGCTGCGTGATTAGTGTCTGCTCATCTGCTTGACAATTGCCAGCTGAGCTGCACGATTCCTGCCTGTCATCTGCTTGACAATTGCCAGCTGTGCTGTGTAATTCCTGCCTGCTCAGCTGCTTGATTATTGCCAGCTGAGCAGCATGATTCCTCACAGCTGAGTTCCATGATTATTGCCTGCTGACTGTTTGATTCGTGCCTACTCAGCTCTTTGTTTATTGCCTCCAGAGGCACATGATCAGTGTATGATAGCAAACATGATCAGCGCATGATCAGTCACATGATCAGCGCCATTAAGTCACGTGATCACTACATGATAGTCATGTGATCAGTCCATGCTCAGTCACGGTATCAGTGCATGATCAGCCACGTGATCAGTGCATGATCTGTCACATGATTAGTGTATGATCATCCACGTGATCAGTGCATGGGCAGTCATGTGATCAGTGCATGATATAGACGTGATCAGTGCATGATCAGTCTCGTGATCAGTGCATGATAGCCACGTGATCAGTGCATGATCAGTCACCTGATGGGTGTATGATCATTCACGTGACCTGTACATGGTAGCTACATGATCATTGCATGATCAGCCAAGTGAGTAGTGCATGATAGCCACGTGATCACTGCATGACAGGCCACGTGAGCAATGCATGATAGCCACGTGATCAGTGCATGATCAGACACGAGATCATTGCATGATCAGTCACGTGATCAGTGCATGATCAGCCACGTGATCAGTGCATGACCAGGCACGTGATCAGTGTATGTCCAGCCAAGTGATCAGTGCATTATAGCCACGTCATCAGTGCATGATCAGTCACATGATCAGTGCATGATCAGTCACGTGATAGGTGTGTGATCATCCACGTGAACAGTGCATGCTCAGTCACGTGATCAGGGCCTGCTGAGCTGCGTGATTACTGTCTGCTCATCTGCTTGACAATTTCCAGCTGAGCTGCACGATTCCTGCCTGTCATCTCCTTGACAATTGCCACCTGTGCTGCGTAATTCCTGCCTGCTCATCTACTTGATTATTGCCAGCTGAGCAGCATGATTTCTCAGAGGTGAGTTCCATGATTATAGCCTGCTGACTGATTCCTGCCTACTCAGCTCTATGTTCATTGCCTCCAGAGGCACATGATCAGTGTGTGACACCAAACATGATCAGCACATGATCAGTCACATGATCAATGCATGATAAGCCAGGTGAACAGTGCATGATCAATTATGTGATCAGTGCATGATCAGTCATGTGACCAGTACATGGTAGCTGCGTGATCATTGCATGATCAGCCACGTGAGCAGTGCATGATAGCCACGTGATCAGTGCATGATCAGTCACGTGATCTGTGCATGATCAGTCACGTGATCTGTGCATGATCAGTCACGTGATCAGTGCATGATCAATTACCTGATCAGTGCATGATCAGTCACGTGACCAGTGCATGGTAGCTACGTGATCATTGCATGATCAGCCACGTGATCAGTGCATGATAGCCACGTGATCAGTGCATGATAGCCACGTGATCAGTGCATGATCAGTCACGTGATACGTGTGTGATCAGCCACATGATCAGTGCATGATATCCACGTGATCAGTGCAGGATAGCCACGTGATCACTTCATGATTATTCACGTGATCTGTACATGATCAGTCACGTGATACGTGTGTGATCAGCCACCGGATCAGTGCGTGATGAGCCATGTGATCAGTGCAGGATCAATTATGTGATCAGTGCATGATCAGTCACGTGATCAGTGCATGATCAGTCACGTGATCAGTGTATGATCAGCCACGTGATCAGTGCATGATCAGCCAAATGATAAGTGCATGATCAATTACGTGATCAGTGCATGATCAGCCACGTGATCGGTGCATGATCAGTCACGTGATCAGTACATGATCAGTCACGTGAACAGTGCATGATCATTTACGTGATCTGTGCATGATCAGTCACGTGACCAGTATATGGTAGCTACGTGATCATTCCATGACGAGCCACGTGAGCAGTGCATGATAGAAACGTGATGTGTGCATGATGAGTTACGTGAGCAGAGTATGATCAGCCACGTGATCAGTGCATGAGTGCCACGTGATCAGTGCATGTTATGTCACGTGACAGGTGTGTGATCAGCCACGTGAACAGTGCATGTTCAGCCACGTATTCAGTGCATGATAGCCACGTGATCAGTGCATGATCAGTTACGTGAGCAGTGTATGATCAGCCACGTGATCAGTGCATGGTCAGACACGTGAACAGTGTATGATCAGCCACGTGATCAGTGCATGATATCCATGTGATCAGTGCATGATCAATCACGTGATCAGTGTATGATCAGCCACGTGAACAGTGCATGCTCAGTCACGTGATCCGGGCCTGCTGAGCTGCGTGATTAGTGTCTGCTCATCTGCTTGACAATTGCCAGCTGAGCTGCACGATTCCTGCCTGTCATCTGCTTGACAATTGCCAGCTGTGCTGTGTAATTCCTGCCTGCTCAGCTGCTTGATTATTGCCAGCTGAGCAGCATGATTCCTCACAGCTGAGTTCCATGATTATTGCCTGCTGACTGTTTGATTCGTGCCTACTCAGCTCTTTGTTTATTGCCTCCAGAGGCACATGATCAGTGTATGATAGCAAACATGATCAGCGCATGATCAGTCACATGATCAGCGCCATTAAGTCACGTGATCACTACATGATAGTCATGTGATCAGTCCATGCTCAGTCACGGTATCAGTGCATGATCAGCCACGTGATCAGTGCATGATCTGTCACATGATTAGTGTATGATCATCCACGTGATCAGTGCATGGGCAGTCATGTGATCAGTGCATGATATAGACGTGATCAGTGCATGATCAGTCTCGTGATCAGTGCATGATAGCCACGTGATCAGTGCATGATCAGTCACCTGATGGGTGTATGATCATTCACGTGACCTGTACATGGTAGCTACATGATCATTGCATGATCAGCCAAGTGAGTAGTGCATGATAGCCACGTGATCACTGCATGACAGGCCACGTGAGCAATGCATGATAGCCACGTGATCAGTGCATGATCAGACACGAGATCATTGCATGATCAGTCACGTGATCAGTGCATGATCAGCCACGTGATCAGTGCATGACCAGGCACGTGATCAGTGTATGTCCAGCCAAGTGATCAGTGCATTATAGCCACGTCATCAGTGCATGATCAGTCACATGATCAGTGCATGATCAGTCACGTGATAGGTGTGTGATCATCCACGTGAACAGTGCATGCTCAGTCACGTGATCAGGGCCTGCTGAGCTGCGTGATTACTGTCTGCTCATCTGCTTGACAATTTCCAGCTGAGCTGCACGATTCCTGCCTGTCATCTCCTTGACAATTGCCACCTGTGCTGCGTAATTCCTGCCTGCTCATCTACTTGATTATTGCCAGCTGAGCAGCATGATTTCTCAGAGGTGAGTTCCATGATTATAGCCTGCTGACTGATTCCTGCCTACTCAGCTCTATGTTCATTGCCTCCAGAGGCACATGATCAGTGTGTGACACCAAACATGATCAGCACATGATCAGTCACATGATCAATGCATGATAAGCCAGGTGAACAGTGCATGATCAATTATGTGATCAGTGCATGATCAGTCATGTGACCAGTACATGGTAGCTGCGTGATCATTGCATGATCAGCCACGTGAGCAGTGCATGATAGCCACGTGATCAGTGCATGATCAGTCACGTGATCTGTGCATGATCAGTCACGTGATCTGTGCATGATCAGTCACGTGATCAGTGCATGATCAATTACCTGATCAGTGCATGATCAGTCACGTGACCAGTGCATGGTAGCTACGTGATCATTGCATGATCAGCCACGTGATCAGTGCATGATAGCCACGTGATCAGTGCATGATAGCCACGTGATCAGTGCATGATCAGTCACGTGATACGTGTGTGATCAGCCACATGATCAGTGCATGATATCCACGTGATCAGTGCAGGATAGCCACGTGATCACTTCATGATTATTCACGTGATCTGTACATGATCAGTCACGTGATACGTGTGTGATCAGCCACCGGATCAGTGCGTGATGAGCCATGTGATCAGTGCAGGATCAATTATGTGATCAGTGCATGATCAGTCACGTGATCAGTGCATGATCAGTCACGTGATCAGTGTATGATCAGCCACGTGATCAGTGCATGATCAGCCAAATGATAAGTGCATGATCAATTACGTGATCAGTGCATGATCAGCCACGTGATCGGTGCATGATCAGTCACGTGATCAGTACATGATCAGTCACGTGAACAGTGCATGATCATTTACGTGATCTGTGCATGATCAGTCACGTGACCAGTATATGGTAGCTACGTGATCATTCCATGACGAGCCACGTGAGCAGTGCATGATAGAAACGTGATGTGTGCATGATGAGTTACGTGAGCAGAGTATGATCAGCCACGTGATCAGTGCATGAGTGCCACGTGATCAGTGCATGTTATGTCACGTGACAGGTGTGTGATCAGCCACGTGAACAGTGCATGTTCAGCCACGTATTCAGTGCATGATAGCCACGTGATCAGTGCATGATCAGTTACGTGAGCAGTGTATGATCAGCCACGTGATCAGTGCATGGTCAGACACGTGAACAGTGTATGATCAGCCACGTGATCAGTGCATGATATCCATGTGATCAGTGCATGATCAATCACGTGATCAGTGTATGATCAGCCACGTGAACAGTGCATGCTCAGTCACGTGATCCGGGCCTGCTGAGCTGCGTGATTAGTGTCTGCTCATCTGCTTGACAATTGCCAGCTGAGCTGCACGATTCCTGCCTGTCATCTGCTTGACAATTGCCAGCTGTGCTGTGTAATTCCTGCCTGCTCAGCTGCTTGATTATTGCCAGCTGAGCAGCATGATTCCTCACAGCTGAGTTCCATGATTATTGCCTGCTGACTGTTTGATTCGTGCCTACTCAGCTCTTTGTTTATTGCCTCCAGAGGCACATGATCAGTGTATGATAGCAAACATGATCAGCGCATGATCAGTCACATGATCAGCGCCATTAAGTCACGTGATCACTACATGATAGTCATGTGATCAGTCCATGCTCAGTCACGGTATCAGTGCATGATCAGCCACGTGATCAGTGCATGATCTGTCACATGATTAGTGTATGATCATCCACGTGATCAGTGCATGGGCAGTCATGTGATCAGTGCATGATATAGACGTGATCAGTGCATGATCAGTCTCGTGATCAGTGCATGATAGCCACGTGATCAGTGCATGATCAGTCACCTGATGGGTGTATGATCATTCACGTGACCTGTACATGGTAGCTACATGATCATTGCATGATCAGCCAAGTGAGTAGTGCATGATAGCCACGTGATCACTGCATGACAGGCCACGTGAGCAATGCATGATAGCCACGTGATCAGTGCATGATCAGACACGAGATCATTGCATGATCAGTCACGTGATCAGTGCATGATCAGCCACGTGATCAGTGCATGACCAGGCACGTGATCAGTGTATGTCCAGCCAAGTGATCAGTGCATTATAGCCACGTCATCAGTGCATGATCAGTCACATGATCAGTGCATGATCAGTCACGTGATAGGTGTGTGATCATCCACGTGAACAGTGCATGCTCAGTCACGTGATCAGGGCCTGCTGAGCTGCGTGATTACTGTCTGCTCATCTGCTTGACAATTTCCAGCTGAGCTGCACGATTCCTGCCTGTCATCTCCTTGACAATTGCCACCTGTGCTGCGTAATTCCTGCCTGCTCATCTACTTGATTATTGCCAGCTGAGCAGCATGATTTCTCAGAGGTGAGTTCCATGATTATAGCCTGCTGACTGATTCCTGCCTACTCAGCTCTATGTTCATTGCCTCCAGAGGCACATGATCAGTGTGTGACACCAAACATGATCAGCACATGATCAGTCACATGATCAATGCATGATAAGCCAGGTGAACAGTGCATGATCAATTATGTGATCAGTGCATGATCAGTCATGTGACCAGTACATGGTAGCTGCGTGATCATTGCATGATCAGCCACGTGAGCAGTGCATGATAGCCACGTGATCAGTGCATGATCAGTCACGTGATCTGTGCATGATCAGTCACGTGATCTGTGCATGATCAGTCACGTGATCAGTGCATGATCAATTACCTGATCAGTGCATGATCAGTCACGTGACCAGTGCATGGTAGCTACGTGATCATTGCATGATCAGCCACGTGATCAGTGCATGATAGCCACGTGATCAGTGCATGATAGCCACGTGATCAGTGCATGATCAGTCACGTGATACGTGTGTGATCAGCCACATGATCAGTGCATGATATCCACGTGATCAGTGCAGGATAGCCACGTGATCACTTCATGATTATTCACGTGATCTGTACATGATCAGTCACGTGATACGTGTGTGATCAGCCACCGGATCAGTGCGTGATGAGCCATGTGATCAGTGCAGGATCATTATGTGATCAGTGCATGATCAGTCACGTGATCAGTGATGATCAGCACGTGATCAGTGCATGATCAGCATGATAGTGCATGATCATTACGTGATCAGTGCATGATCAGCCACGTGATCGTGCATGATCAGTCACGTGATCAGTCATGATCAGTCACGTGACAGTGCATGATCATTTACGTGATCTGTGCATGATCAGTCACGTGACAGTATGTAGCTACGTGATCATTCATGACAGCCACGTGACAGTGCATGATAGACGTGATGTGCATGATCAGTCACGTGATACGTGTGTGATCAGCCACATGATCAGTGCATGATATCCACGTGATCAGTGCAGGATAGCCACGTGATCACTTCATGATTATTCACGTGATCTGTACATGATCAGTCACGTGATACGTGTGTGATCAGCCACCGGATCAGTGCGTGATGAGCCATGTGATCAGTGCAGGATCAATTATGTGATCAGTGCATGATCAGTCACGTGATCAGTGCATGATCAGTCACGTGATCAGTGTATGATCAGCCACGTGATCAGTGCATGATCAGCCAAATGATAAGTGCATGATCAATTACGTGATCAGTGCATGATCAGCCACGTGATCGGTGCATGATCAGTCACGTGATCAGTACATGATCAGTCACGTGAACAGTGCATGATCATTTACGTGATCTGTGCATGATCAGTCACGTGACCAGTATATGGTAGCTACGTGATCATTCCATGACGAGCCACGTGAGCAGTGCATGATAGAAACGTGATGTGTGCATGATGAGTTACGTGAGCAGAGTATGATCAGCCACGTGATCAGTGCATGAGTGCCACGTGATCAGTGCATGTTATGTCACGTGACAGGTGTGTGATCAGCCACGTGAACAGTGCATGTTCAGCCACGTATTCAGTGCATGATAGCCACGTGATCAGTGCATGATCAGTTACGTGAGCAGTGTATGATCAGCCACGTGATCAGTGCATGGTCAGACACGTGAACAGTGTATGATCAGCCACGTGATCAGTGCATGATATCCATGTGATCAGTGCATGATCAATCACGTGATCAGTGTATGATCAGCCACGTGAACAGTGCATGCTCAGTCACGTGATCCGGGCCTGCTGAGCTGCGTGATTAGTGTCTGCTCATCTGCTTGACAATTGCCAGCTGAGCTGCACGATTCCTGCCTGTCATCTGCTTGACAATTGCCAGCTGTGCTGTGTAATTCCTGCCTGCTCAGCTGCTTGATTATTGCCAGCTGAGCAGCATGATTCCTCACAGCTGAGTTCCATGATTATTGCCTGCTGACTGTTTGATTCGTGCCTACTCAGCTCTTTGTTTATTGCCTCCAGAGGCACATGATCAGTGTATGATAGCAAACATGATCAGCGCATGATCAGTCACATGATCAGCGCCATTAAGTCACGTGATCACTACATGATAGTCATGTGATCAGTCCATGCTCAGTCACGGTATCAGTGCATGATCAGCCACGTGATCAGTGCATGATCTGTCACATGATTAGTGTATGATCATCCACGTGATCAGTGCATGGGCAGTCATGTGATCAGTGCATGATATAGACGTGATCAGTGCATGATCAGTCTCGTGATCAGTGCATGATAGCCACGTGATCAGTGCATGATCAGTCACCTGATGGGTGTATGATCATTCACGTGACCTGTACATGGTAGCTACATGATCATTGCATGATCAGCCAAGTGAGTAGTGCATGATAGCCACGTGATCACTGCATGACAGGCCACGTGAGCAATGCATGATAGCCACGTGATCAGTGCATGATCAGACACGAGATCATTGCATGATCAGTCACGTGATCAGTGCATGATCAGCCACGTGATCAGTGCATGACCAGGCACGTGATCAGTGTATGTCCAGCCAAGTGATCAGTGCATTATAGCCACGTCATCAGTGCATGATCAGTCACATGATCAGTGCATGATCAGTCACGTGATAGGTGTGTGATCATCCACGTGAACAGTGCATGCTCAGTCACGTGATCAGGGCCTGCTGAGCTGCGTGATTACTGTCTGCTCATCTGCTTGACAATTTCCAGCTGAGCTGCACGATTCCTGCCTGTCATCTCCTTGACAATTGCCACCTGTGCTGCGTAATTCCTGCCTGCTCATCTACTTGATTATTGCCAGCTGAGCAGCATGATTTCTCAGAGGTGAGTTCCATGATTATAGCCTGCTGACTGATTCCTGCCTACTCAGCTCTATGTTCATTGCCTCCAGAGGCACATGATCAGTGTGTGACACCAAACATGATCAGCACATGATCAGTCACATGATCAATGCATGATAAGCCAGGTGAACAGTGCATGATCAATTATGTGATCAGTGCATGATCAGTCATGTGACCAGTACATGGTAGCTGCGTGATCATTGCATGATCAGCCACGTGAGCAGTGCATGATAGCCACGTGATCAGTGCATGATCAGTCACGTGATCTGTGCATGATCAGTCACGTGATCTGTGCATGATCAGTCACGTGATCAGTGCATGATCAATACCTGATCAGTGCATGATCAGTCACGTGACCAGTGCATGGTAGCTACGTGATCAGTGCATGATAGCCACGTGATCAGTGCATGATGCACGTGATCGTGATGATAGCACGTGATCAGTGCATGATCCACGTGATCAGTGCATGATCAGCCACGTGATCAGTGCATGATCAGCCACGTGATCAGTGCATGATATCAGTGATCAGTGCATGATCAATCACGTGATCAGTGTATGATCAGCCACGTGAACAGTGCATGCTCAGTCACGTGATCGGGCCTGCTGAGCTGCGTGATTAGTGTCTGCTCATCTGCTTGACAATTGCCAGCTGAGCTGCACGATTCCTGCCTGTCATCTGCTTGACAATTGCCAGCTGTGCTGTGTAATTCCTGCCTGCTCAGCTGCTTGATTATTGCCAGCTGAGCAGCATGATTCCTCACAGCTGAGTTCCATGATTATTGCCTGCTGACTGTTTGATTCGTGCCTACTCAGCTCTTTGTTTATTGCCTCCAGAGGCACATGATCAGTGTATGATAGCAAACATGATCAGCGCATGATCAGTCACATGATCAGCGCCATTAAGTCACGTGATCACTACATGATAGTCATGTGATCAGTCCATGCTCAGTCACGGTATCAGTGCATGATCAGCCACGTGATCAGTGCATGATCTGTCACATGATTAGTGTATGATCATCCACGTGATCAGTGCATGGGCAGTCATGTGATCAGTGCATGATATAGACGTGATCAGTGCATGATCAGTCTCGTGATCAGTGCATGATAGCCACGTGATCAGTGCATGATCAGTCACCTGATGGGTGTATGATCATTTCACGTGACCTGTACCATGGTAGCGACATGATCATTGCAGGATCAGCCAATGAGTAGTGCAATGATAGCACGTATGTCACTGCATTGAATCCAGTCAGGGTGACCAATCTGTGCGATCATGCATGATCAGCACGTGATCAGTGCATGATCAGCACGTGATCAGTGTGCATAATGCAATGCCACTTAATCAGTGCATGATCACACGTGACCAGTGCATGGTTACTACGTGATCAGTGGCATGAGATCAGCCACGTATGGTAGTAGTGCCATGATAGCCACGTGTCAGTGCATGATAGCACGTGATCAGATGCATGATAGCCACGTGATCAGTGCATGGATCAGTCACGTGATACGTGTGTGATTCAGCCACAATGATCAGTGAATGATATCCACAGTGATGCAGTGGTCTAGGATAGCTCACGTGGATTCACTGTTCATGATTATTCACGTGGTCATGTACATGACTCAGCTCAGTGATACGTGTGTGGATCAGCCACCGGATCAGTGCGTGATGAGCCATGTGATCAGTGCAGGATCAATTATGTGATCAGTGCATGATCAGTCACGTGATCAGTCGCATGATCAGTCACATGATCAGGCCATATCAGTGTCAAATGAAGTCATGATCAATCGTCACGGATCAGTGCATGATCAGCCATGACAGTGCATGATCAATTATGTGATCAAGTGCATGATCAGTCAGTGACCAGTCATGGTAGTGCGTGATCAGTGATGATCAGCCAGTGATCAGTGCATGATAGCCCGTGATCAGTGCATGATCAGTCACGTGATCGTGCATGATCAGTCACGTGATCAGTGCATGATCAGCCACTGATCAGTGCATGATGATGTCATCAGTGCATGTCAGTCACGTGACAGTAATGGTAGCACGTGAATCAGTGCATGATCAGCCACGTAGCAGTGCATGATAGCCACGTGATCAGTGCATGATCAGTCACGTGATCAGTGCATGATCACCACGTGATCAGTGCATGATCAGCCACGTGATCAGTGCATGATCAACTACGTGATCAGTGCATGATCAGTATGTGACCAGTACATGTAGTACGTGATCATTGCATGATCAGCCACGTGATCAGTGTATGATAGCCACGTGATCAGTGCATGATCAGTCATGTGATACGTGTGTGATAGCCACAGTGATCAGTGCATATCAATTCGTGCATCAGTGCATGATCAGTCACGAGACCAGTACATGGTAGCTGCGTGATCAGTGTATGACCAGCCAAGTGATCAGTGCATGATAGCCCCGTGATCAGTGCATGATCAGTCACGTGATCAGTGAATGATCAGTCACGTGATCAGTGCATGATCAGCCACATGTTCAGTGCATGATCAATTACGTCATCAGTGCATGATCAGTCACGTGACCAGTACATGGTAGCTGCCTGATGATTGCATGATCATCCAAGTTAGCAGTGCATGATAGCCACGTGATCAGTGCATGATCCGTCACGTGATCAGTGCATGATTATTCACGTGTTCAGTGCATGATCAGCCACGTGATCAGTGCATGATCAACTACGAGATCAGTGCATGATCAGTCACGTGACCAGTAC
>NW_020192000.1:0-31864 GCF_002263795.3 Bos taurus | reverse complement strand
CCACGTGATCAGTGCATGATCACCCACGTGATCAGTGATGATCAGCACGTGATCAGTGCATCATCCACAACGTGAATTAGTGCATATCAGCCACGTAGCAGTGTATGATAAGCCACGTGATCAGTGCATCATCCACAACGTGATTAGTGCATGATCAGCCAGTGAGCGTGTATGATAAGCCACGTGATCAGTTCATGATCACCCACGTGATCAGTGCATGATCAGCCACGTGATCAGTGCATGCACACTCACGTGATCAGAGTATGATCAGCTTGGTGATCAGGTGCATGATCAGCCACGTGATCAGTGCATGATCCGTCACGTGTCATGTGCGTGATCAGTGACGTGATCAGTAATATGGTCATCCATATTTTCAGTGCGTGCGCAGTCACGTGATCAGTGCATTATAGCCACGTTATCAGTTTGATTAGTCACTGATCAGCACAATTCAGACACGAGATCACTGCATGCTAAGTTACGCAATCAGGGCATGATCAGGCAGGTGATCAGTGTATGATCAGCCACGTGATCAGTGCATGATAGCCACGTGACTAGTGCATGATCAGTCACGTGATCAGTGCATGATAGCCACGTGATCAGTGCATGCAGTCACGTGATCAGTGTATTTTCAGCTTCGTGTTCAGCGTATGATCACCCACGTGATCAGTGCCTGATCAGCCACGTGATCAGTGCATGATCCACAACGTGATTAGTGCATGATCAGCCACGTGAGCAGTGTATGATCAGCCACGTGATCAGTGCATGATCAGCCACGTGATCAGTGCATGCACACTCACGTGATCAGAGTATGATCAGCTTCGTGATCAGTGCATGATCAGCCACGTGATCAGTGCATGATCAGTCACGTGATCAGGGCGTGAATCAGTGACGTGATCAGTGTATGATCATCCATATTTTTTCAGTGCGTGCGCAGTCACGTGATCAGTGCATTATAGCCACGTGATCAGTTCTTTGATTAGTCACATAATCAGCACAATTCAAACACGAGATCCTGCATGCTAAGTTACACAATCAGTGCATGCTAAGTCACGTGATCAGTGCATGATCAGTCACGTGATCAGTTATGATCAGCCACGTAATCAGTGCATGATAGCCACGTGACCAGGGCGTGATCGTCACGTGATCAGTGTATAAATATCCACGTGATCAGTTCATGCGCTTGTCTATGTGATCGGTGCATGATCAGTCACGTGATCATGGCATGCGCAGTCATGTGATCAGTGCATGAGAGCTACGCAATCAGTGGATAATCAGTCACGTGATCAGTGCATGATCAGCCACGTGATCAGTGCATGATCAGGCACGTGAGTAGTGCATGATCAGACACGTTATCAGTGCATGATCAGGCTCAATGACCAGTGCATGATCAGTCACGTGATCAGTGTATTATAAGCCAGGTTATCAGTGCATGATCAGCCACATTGATCAAGCGCATGATAGCCACGTGACTAGTGCATGATCAGTCACGTGATCAGTGTATAATATTCCACGTGATCAGTTCATGCGCCATCATGTGATCAGTGCATGATACACAACGTGATCAGTGCATGATCAGTCACGTGATCATGGCTGCGCAGTCATTGTTTCAGTGCAGACAGCTAACCAATCAGTGCATAATCAGTCACGTGATCAATGCATGATCAGCCATGTGATTAGTGCATGATAGCCATTAAACAGTGCATGAACAGGTACGTGTTCAGTTCATGTGCAGTCACGTGATCAGTGCATGATAGACACGTGATCATTGCTGATAGCCACGTGATCAGTTCTTGATTAGTCGCATAATCAGCACAATTCAAACACGAGATCCTGCATGCTAAGTTACACAATCAGTGCATGATCAGGCACAGTGATCAGTGGCATGATCAGTCACGTGATCAGTGTATGATCAGCCACGTAATCAGTGCATGATAGTCACGTGACTAGGGCGTGGTCAGTCACGTGAACAGTGATATAATATCCACGTGATCAGTTCATGTGCTGTTCATGTGTCGGTGCATGATCAGTCACGTGGATCATGGCATGCGCAGTCATGTGATCAGTGCATGAGAGCTACGCAATCAGTGCATTATCAGTCACGTGATCATGCAGGATCAGCGTGACAGTGCATGTCGCACGTGATGTAGTGCATGATCAGACACGTTATTCAGTGCATGATCAGGCTCATGACCAGTGCATGATCAGTCACGTGATCAGTGTATATAGCCAGGTTATCAGTGCATGATCAGCCCACATGATCAGCGCGATGATAGCCACGTGACTAGGCATGATCAGTCACGTGATCAGTGTATAATATCCACGTGATCAGTTCATGCGCCATCAGGTGATCAGTGCATAATACAGCAACGTGATCAGTGCATGAATCAGGTCACGTGATCATCGGCATGCGCAGTCATGTGATCAGTGCATGTGACTACCCAATCAGTGCATAATCAGTCACGTGATCAATGCATGATCAGCCATGTGATTAGTGCATGATAGCCATTTAAACAGTGCATGAACAGGTACGTGTTCAGTTCATGTGCAGTCACGTGATCAGTGCATGATAGACACGGTGATCAGTGCTATGATAGCACTTGATCAGTTCTTGATAGCACAAATCAGCACAATTCAAACACGAGATCCCTGCATGCTAAGTTACACAATCATGCATGATCAGGGACGTGATCAGTGGCATGATCACTTCACGTGATCAGTGTATGATCAGCCACGTAATCAGTGCATGATAGCCACGTGACTAGTGCGTGATCAGTCACGTGATCTGTGTATAATATCCACGATCAGTTCATGCGCTGTCATGTGATCGGTGCATGATCAGTCCACGTGATCATAGCATGCGCAGTATGTGGATCAGTGCAATGAGAGCTACGCAATCAGTGCATAATCAGTCACGTGATCAGTGCATGATAGCCACGTATTCAGTGCATGATCAGGCACGTGACCAGTGCATGATCAGTCACGTGATCAGTGTATTATAGCCAGGTTATCAGTGCATTGATCAAGCCAATGATCAGCGCATGATAGCCACGTGACTAGTGCATGATCAGTCACTTGATCAGTGTATAATATCCACGTGATCAGTTCATGCGCCATCCATGTGATTCAGGTGCATTGATACACAACGTTGATCAGTGCATGATCAGTCACGTGATCATGGCATGCGCAGACATGTGATCAGTGCATGACAGCTACGCAATCAGTGGCATAATCAGTCACGTGAATCAATGCATGATCAGCCATGTGATTAGTGCATGTGATAGCCACGTAAACAGTGCATGAACAGGGTACGTGTTCGTCATGTGCAATTCAGTGATCAGTGCATGATAGGACACGTGATCAGTGCATATAACCACGTGATCAGTGCATGATCAGCAACGTGATCAGTGCATGAACAGCCTGTATCAGTGCATGCACAGTACGGATTGTGCATGATTAGCCACGTGATCACGCATGATCAGTACTGATCAGTGCATATCGCCTTGGGATCAGTGCCATGCAACAGTCCACGTGATTAAGGTTTTGATAATGGATTCAGCTTTCGGATCAGTGCATGATAGCCAACGTGTGATCAGTGCATGAATCAGTCTACGGATCAGTGCATGATCAGTCACGTGCAATGCATTGATCAGGCGTGTGATCAGTACATGATCAGTTCACGTGACCAGTGCATGATCAGCCATGGGATCAGTGCATGATAGCCATGTGATCAGTGCATGATAGCTACGTGATCAGTTCTTGATCAGCCGCGTAATCAGTGCATGATCAGCCACGTGATCACTGTATGATCAGCACGTGTCAGTGCCTGTGCAGTCACGTGATCATTGTCTGATCAGCCATGTGTTCAGTGCATGAAAGACAAGTGATCAATGCCTGATAGCTACGTGATAAGTGCATGATCAGCCACGTGATCAGTGCATGACAGCCACGTTATCATTGCCTTCAATTACGTGATCAGTGAATGTGCAGTCACGTGATTCATCATGGGCAGTCACGTGACAGTGTATGATCAGCCACGTGATCAGTGCCATGATAGACACGTGATCATTGTCTACAATTACGTGAACACTGGATGTGCAGTCCCGTGATCAGTGCATGATAGCCACGTGATCAGTGAATGATCAGTCACGTGATCATGCCTGATCAGTAACGTCATCACTGTATGATCATCCACATGATCAGTGCATCACAGTCACGTGATCAGTTCTTGATTAGTCACATGATCAACACCATTCGGACACTGAGATCCACTGCATGCTAGTCACGTGATCAGTTCATGTTCTGCCATGTTTTAGTGCATGATCAGCCACTGTGATAAATGCCGTGATCATCCACGTGATTATTGCATTGCACAATCAAGAGATCAGTGCATGATATCACGTGATCTATGATGATCCAGTCACGTGTCAGTGTCATGATCAGCCAAGTGATCAGTGCATGATAGCCACGTGACCAGCACATGATTAATCATATGCATGATCAGTCAAGTGATCAGTGCATGACCAGTCATGTGATCAGTGCATGATCAGCCATTTTTAGTGCATAAGCAGTCAAGTGTTCAGCGTATTATCATCCACTATCAGTGCATGCGCAGTCAAGTGATCAGTGCATGCAGTCTCGTGATCAGTGTATTTTTCAGCTTCGTGTTCAGAGTACGATCACCACGTGAGTCAGTGCCTGATCAGCCACGTGATCGTGGTATCATCAGCCACCATGATCAGTGCATGATCAGCCACATGATCAGTCATGCACAGTCATGTGAACAGAGTATGATCAGCTTCGTGATCAGTGCATGATCAGCCACGTGATCAGTGCATGATCAGCCACATGATCAATGCATTCACAGTCATGTGATCAGTGCATGATCCACAACGTGATTAGTGCATGATAGCCACTGTGATCAGTGCATGCACATCACGTCATTGGACTATGATCAGCTTCGTGATTTCAGTGCATGATCAGCCACGTTGATCAGTGCATGATCAGTCACGTGATCAGTGCGTGATCTGTGGACGTGATCAGTGTATGACCATCCACATTATCAGTGCATGCGCAGTCACGTGATCAGTCATTAAGCCAGTGATCAGGTTTGATTAGTCACTGATCAGCACCATTCAGAACGAGATCACTGCATGCTAAGTCACGTGACAGTGCTGATCAGTCACGTGATCAGTTCATGATCACCCACGTGATCAGTGTATGATCAGCCACGTGATCAGTCATCGATCCACAAACGTGATTAGTGCATGATCAGCCACGGAGCAGTGTATGATAAGCACGTGATCAGTTCATGATCAGCTTGGTGATCAGTGCATGATCAGCACGTGATCAGTGCATGATCGTCACGTGATCAGTGCGTGATCACGTGACGTGAATCAGTATATGTTCATCCCATATTTTCAGTGCGTGCGCAGTCCACGTGACTCATGCATTATAGCCACGTTATCAGTTCTGATATCGACATGATCAGCACAATTCAGACACGAGATCACTGCATGCTAAGTTACGCAATCAGTGCATGATCAGGCAGGTGATCAGTGTATGATCAGCCACGTGATCAGTGCATGATAGCCACGTGACTAGTGCATGATCAGTCACGTGATCAGTGCATGATAGCCACGTGATCAGTGCATGCAGTCACGTGATCAGTGTATTTCAGCTTCGTGTTCAGCGTATGATCACCCACGTGATCAGTGCCTGATCAGCCACGTGATCACGTGCATATCCACAACGGATTAGTGCATGATCAGCCACGTGAGCAGTGTATGATCAGCCACGTGATCAGTGCATGATCAGCCACGTGATCAGTGCATGCACACTCACGTGATCAGAGTATGATCAGCTTCGTGATCAGTGCATGATCAGCCACGTGATCAGTGCATGATCATCACGTGACAGGGCGTGATCAGTGACGTGATCACGTGTATGATTCATCCATATTTTCAGTGCGTGCGCAAGTCACGTGATCAGTGCATTATAGCCACGTGATCAGTTCTTGATTTAGTCACATAAATCAGCACAATTCAAACACGAGATCCCTGCATGCTAAGTTACACAATCAGTGCATGCTAAGTCCGTGATCAGTGCATGATCAGTCACGTGATCAGTGTATGATCAGCCACGTAATCAGTGCATGATAGCCACGTGACCAGGGCGTGATCAGTCACGTGATCAGTGTATAATTCCACCGTGATCAGTTCATGCGCTGTCATGTGATCGGTGCATGATCATCACGTGATCATGGCATGCGCAGTCATGTGATCAGTGCATGAGAGCTACGCAATCAGTGGATAATCAGTCACGTGATCAGTGCATGATCAGCCCACGTGGATCAGTGCATGATCAGGCACGTGAGTAAGTGCATGATCAGACACGTATCAGTGCATGATCAGGCTCATGACCAGTGCATGATCAGTCACGTGATCAGTGTATTATAGCCAGGTTATCAGTGCATGATCAGCCACCATGATCAGCGCATGATAGCCACGTGACTAGTGCATGATCAGTCACGTGATCAGTGTATAATATCCACGTGATCAGTTCATGCGCCATCATGTGATCAGTGCATGATACCAAACGTGATCAGTGCATGATCAGTCACGTGATTCATGGCATGCGCAGTCATGTGATCAGTGCATGACGCTACCCAATCAGTGCATAATCAGTCACGTGATCAATGCATGATCAGCCCATGTGATTAGTGCATGATAGCCATTTAAAACAGTGCATGAACAGGTTACGTGTTCAGTTCATGTGCAGTCACGTGATCAGTGCATGATAGACACGTGATCATTGCATGATAGCCACGTGATCAGTCTTGATTAGTCACATAATCAGCACAATTCAAACACGAGATCCCTGCATGCTAAAGGTTACACAATCAGTGCATGATCAGGCACGTGATCAGTGCATGATCAGTCACGTGATCAGTGTATGATCAGCCACGTAATCAGTGCATGATAGTCACGTGACTAGGGCGTGGTCAGTCACGTGAACAGTGTATAATATCCACGTGATCAGTTCATCGTGCTGTCATGTGATCGGTGCATGATCAGTCACGTGATCATGGCATGCGCAGTCATGTGATCAGTGCATGAGAGCTACGCAATCAGTGCATAATCAGTCACGTGATCAGTGCATGATCAGCCACGTGATCAGTGCATGATCAGGCACGTGAGTAGTGCATGATCAGACACGTTATCAGTGCATGATCAGGCTCATGACCAGTGCATGATCAGTCACGTGATCAGTGTATTATAGCCAGGTTATCAGTGCATGATCAGCCACATGATCAGCGCATGATAGCCACGTGACTAGTGCATGATCAGTCACGTGATCAGTGTTATAATATCCACGTGATCAGTTCATGCGCCATCAGGTGATCAGTGCATAATACACAACGTGATCAGTGCATGATCAGTCACGTGATCATGGCATGCGCAGTCATGTGATCAGTGCATGACAGCTACCCAATCAGTGCATAATCAGTCACGTGATCAATGCATGATCAGCCATGTGATTAGTGCATGATAGCCATTTAAACAGTGCATGAACAGGTACGGTGTTCAGTTCATGTGCAGTCACGTGATCAGTGCATGATAGACACGTGATCAGTGCATGATAGCCACGTGATCAGTTCTTGATTAGTCACATAATCAGCACAATTCAAACACGAGATCCCTGCATGCTAAGTTACACAATCAGTGCATGATCAGGGACGTGATCAGTGCATGATCACTCACGTGATCAGTGTATGATCAGCCACGTAATCAGTGCATGATAGCCACGTGACTAGTGCGTGATCAGTCACGTGATCTGTGTATAATATCCACGTGATCAGTTCATGCGCTGTCATGTGATCGGTGCATGATCAGTCACGTGATCATGGCATGCGCAGTCATGTGATCAGTGCATGAGAGCTACGCAATCAGTGCATAATCAGTCACGTGATCAGTGCATGATCAGCCACGTGATCAGTGCATGATCAGGCACGTGACCAGTGCATGATCAGTCACGTGATCAGTTGTATTATAGCCAGGTTATCAGTGCATGATCAGCCACATGATCAGCGCATATAGCCACGTGACTAGTGCATGATCAGTCACGTGATCAGTGTATAATATCCACGTGATCAGTTCATGCGCCATCATGTGATCAGTGCATGATACACAACGTGATCAGTGCATGATCAGTCACGTGATCATGGCATGCGCAGACATGTGATCAGTGCATGACAGCTACGCAATCAGTGCATAATCAGTCACGTGATCAATGCATGATCAGCCATGTGATTAGTGCATGATAGCCACGTAAACAGTGCATGAACAGGTACGTGTTCAGTTCATGTGCAGTCACGTGATCAGTGCATGATAGACACGTGATCAGTGCATTATAACCACGTGATCAGTGCATGATCAGCAACGTGATCAGTGCATGAACAGCCTTGTGATCAGTGCATGCACAGTCACGTGATTAGTGCATGATTAGCCACGTGATCAGCGCATGATCAGCTACGTGATCAGTGCATGATCAGCCTTGTGATCAGTGCATGCACAGTCACGTGATTAGTGTATGATCAGCTTCGTGATCAGTGCATGATCAGCCACGTGATCAGTGCATGATCAGTCACGAGATCAGTGCATGATCAGTCACGTGATAAGTGCATGATCAGGCGTGTGATCAGTACATGATCAGTCACGTGACCAGTGCATGATCAGCCATGGGATCAGTGCATGATAGCCATGTGATCAGTGCATGATAGCTACGTGATCAGTTCTTGATCAGCCGCGTAATCAGTGCATGATCAGCCACGTGATCACTGTATGATCAGCCACGTGATCAGTGCCTGTGCAGTCACGTGATCATTGTCTGATCAGCCATGTGTTCAGTGCATGAAAGACAAGTGATCAATGCCTGATAGCTACGTGATAAGTGCATGATCAGCCACGTGATCAGTGCATGACAGCCACGTTATCATTGCCTTCAATTACGTGATCAGTGAATGTGCAGTCACGTGATTCATGCATGGGCAGTCACGTGATCAGTGTATGATCAGCCACGTGATCAGTGCATGATAGACACGTGATCATGTCTACAATTACGTGAACACTGCATGTGCAGTCCCGTGATCAGTGCATGATAGCCACGTGATCAGTGAATGATCAGTCACGTGATCAGTGCCTGATCAGTAACGTCATCACTGTATGATCATCCACATGATCAGTGCATGCACAGTCACGTGATCAGTTCTTGATTAGTCACATGATCAGCACCATTCGGACACGAGATCACTGCATGCTAAGTCACGTGATCAGTTCATGTCTGCCATGTTATTAGTGCATGATCAGCCACGTGATAATGCGTGATCATCCACGTGATTATTGCATGCACAATCAAGAGATCAGTGCATGATAGTCACGTGATCTATGCATGATCAGTCACGTGATCAGTGTATGATCAGCCAAGTGATCAGTGCATGATAGCCACGTGACCAGCACATGATTAATCAGTGCATGATCAGTCAAGTGATCAGTGCATGACCAGTCATGTGATCAGTGCATGATCAGCCATTTTTTTTAGTGCATAAGCAGTCAAGTGTTCAGCGTATTATCATCCACGTGATCAGTGCATGCGCAGTCAAGTGATCAGTGCATGCAGTCTCGTGATCAGTGTATTTTCAGCTTCGTGTTCAGAGTACGATCAGCCACGTGATCAGTGCCCTGATCAGCCACGTGATCAGTGTATCATCAGCCACATGATCAGTGCATGATCAGCCACATGATCAGTGCATGCACAGTCATGTGAACAGAGTATGATCAGCTTCGTGATCAGTGCATGATCAGCCACGTGATCAGTGCATGATCAGCCACATGATCAATGCATGCACAGTCATGTGATCAGTGCATGATCCACAACGTGATTAGTGCATGATCAGCCATGTGATCAGTGCATGCACACTCACGTCATTGGACTATGATCAGCTTCGTGATCAGTGCATGATCAGCCACGTGATCAGTGCATGATCAGTCACGTGATCAGTGCGTGATCTGTGACGTGATCAGTGTATGACCATCCACATTATCAGTGCATGCGCAGTCACGTGATCAGTGCATTATAGCCACGTGATCAGTTCTTGATTAGTCACATGATCAGCACCATTCAGACACGAGATCACTGCATGCTAAGTCACGTGATCAGTGCATGATCAGTCACGTGATCAGTTCATGATCACCCACGTGATCAGTGTATGATCAGCCACGTGATCAGTGCATCATCCACAACGTGATTAGTGCATGATCAGCCACGTGAGCAGTGTATGATAAGCCACGTGATCAGTTCATGATCACCCACGTGATCAGTGCATGATCAGCCACGTGATCAGTGCATGCACACTCACGTGATCAGAGTATGATCAGCTTGGTGATCAGTGCATGATCAGCCACGTGATCAGTGCATGATCCGTCACGTGATCAGTGCGTGATCAGTGACGTGATCAGTATATGGTCATCCATATTTTCAGTGCGTGCGCAGTCACGTGATCAGTGCATTATAGCCACGTTATCAGTTCTTGATTAGTCACATGATCAGCACAATTCAGACACGAGATCACTGCATGCTAAGTTACGCAATCAGTGCATGATCAGGCAGGTGATCAGTGTATGATCAGCCACGTGATCAGTGCATGATAGCCACGTGACTAGTGCATGATCAGTCACGTGATCAGTGCATGATAGCCACGTGATCAGTGCATGCAGTCACGTGATCAGTGTATTTCAGCTTCGTGTTCAGCGTATGATCACCCACGTGATCAGTGCCTGATCAGCCACGTGATCAGTGCATGATCCACAACGTGATTAGTGCATGATCAGCCACGTGAGCAGTGTATGATCAGCCACGTGATCAGTGCATGATCAGCCACGTGATCAGTGCATGCACACTCACGTGATCAGAGTATGATCAGCTTCGTGATCAGTGCATGATCAGCCACGTGATCAGTGCATGATCAGTCACGTGATCAGGGCGTGATCAGTGACGTGATCAGTGTATGATCATCCATATTTTCAGTGCGTGCGCAGTCACGTGATCAGTGCATTATAGCCACGTGATCAGTTCTTGATTAGTCACATAATCAGCACAATTCAAACACGAGATCCCTGCATGCTAAGTTACACAATCAGTGCATGCTAAGTCACGTGATCAGTGCATGATCAGTCACGTGATCAGTGTATGATCAGCCACGTAATCAGTGCATGATAGCCACGTGACCAGGGCGTGATCAGTCACGTGATCAGTGTATAATATCCACGTGATCAGTTCATGCGCTGTCATGTGATCGGTGCATGATCAGTCACGTGATCATGGCATGCGCAGTCATGTGATCAGTGCATGAGAGCTACGCAATCAGTGGATAATCAGTCACGTGATCAGTGCATGATCAGCCACGTGATCAGTGCATGATCAGGCACGTGAGTAGTGCATGATCAGACACGTTATCAGTGCATGATCAGGCTCATGACCAGTGCATGATCAGTCCACGTGATCAGTGTATTATAGCCAGGTTATCAGTGCATGATCAGCCACATGATCAGCGCATGATAGCCACGTGACTAGTGCATGATCAGTCACGTGATCAGTGTATAATATCCACGTGATCAGTTCATGCGCCATCATGTGATCAGTGCATGATACACAACGTGATCAGTGCATGATCAGTCACGTGATCATGGCATGCGCAGTCATGTGATCAGTGCATGACAGCTACCCAATCAGTGCATAATCAGTCACGTTGATCAATGCATGATCAGCCATGTGATTAGTGCATGATAGCCATTTAAACAGTGCATGAACAGGTACGTGTTCAGTTCATGTGCAGTCACGTGATCAGTGCATGATAGACACGTGATCATTGCATGATAGCCACGTGATCAGTTCTTGATTAGTCACATAATCAGCACAATTCAAACACGAGATCCCCTGCATGCTAAGTTACACAATCAGTGCATGATCAGGCACGTGATCAGTGCATGATCAGTCACGTGATCAGTGTATGATCAGCCACGTAATCAGTGCATGATAGTCACGTGACTAGGGCGTGGTCAGTCACGTGAACAGTGTATAATATCCACGTGATCAGTTCATGTGCTGTCATGTGATCGGTGCATGATCAGTCACGTGATCATGGCATGCGCAGTCATGTGATCAGTGCATGAGAGCTACGCAATCAGTGCATAATCAGTCACGTGATCAGTGCATGATCAGCCACGTGATCAGTGCATGATCAGGCACGTGAGTAGTGCATGATCAGACACGTTATCAGTGCATGATCAGGCTCATGACCAGTGCATGATCAGTCACGTGATCAGTGTATTATAGCCAGGTTATCAGTGCATGATCAGCCACATGATCAGCGGCATGATAGCCACGTGACTAGTGCATGATCAGTCACGTGATCAGTGTATAATATCCACGTGATCAGTTCATGCGCCATCAGGTGATCAGTGCATAATACACAACGTGATCAGTGCATGATCAGTCACGTGATCATGGCCATGCGCAGTCATGTGATCAGTGCATGACAGCTACCCAATCAGTGCATAATCAGTCACGTGATCAATGCATGATCAGCCATGTGATTAGTGCATGATAGCCATTTAAACAGTGCATGAACAGGTACGTGTTCAGTTCATGTGCAGTCACGTGATCAGTGCATGATAGACACGTGATCAGTGCATGATAGCCACGTGATCAGTTCTTGATTAGTCACATAATCAGCACAATTCAAACACGAGATCCCTGCATGCTAAGTTACACAATCAGTGCATGATCAGGGACGTGATCAGTGCATGATCACTCACGTGATCAGTGTATGATCAGCCACGTAATCAGTGCATGATAGCCACGTGACTAGTGCGTGATCAGTCACGTGATCTGTGTATAATATCCACGTGATCAGTTCATGCGCTGTCATGTGATCGGTGCATGATCAGTCACGTGATCATGGCAATGCGCAGTCATGTGATCAGTGCATGAGAGCTACGCAATCAGTGCATAATCAGTCACGTGATCAGTGCATGATCAGCCACGTGATCAGTGCATGATCAGGCACGTGACCAGTGCATGATCAGTCACGTGATCAGTGTATTATAGCCAGGTTATCAGTGCATGATCAGCCACATGATCAGCGCATGATAGCCACGTGACTAGTGCATGATCAGTCACGTGATCAGTGTATAATATCCACGTGATCAGTTCATGCGCCATCATGTGATCAGTGCATGATACACAACGTGATCAGTGCATGATCAGTCACGTGATCATGGCATGCGCAGACATGTGATCAGTGCATGACAGCTACGCAATCAGTGCATAATCAGTCACGTGATCAATGCATGATCAGCCATGTGATTAGTGCATGATAGCCACGTAAACAGTGCATGAACAGGTACGTGTTCAGTTCATGTGCAGTCACGTGATCAGTGCATGATAGACACGTGATCAGTGCATTATAACCACGTGATCAGTGCATGATCAGCAACGTGATCAGTGCATGAACAGCCTTGTGATCAGTGCATGCACAGTCACGTGATTAGTGCATGATTAGCCACGTGATCAGCGCATGATCAGCTACGTGATCAGTGCATGATCAGCCTTGTGATCAGTGCATGCACAGTCACGTGATTAGTGTATGATCAGCTTCGTGATCAGTGCATGATCAGCCACGTGATCAGTGCATGATCAGTCACGAGATCAGTGCATGATCAGTCACGTGATAAGTGCATGATCAGGCGTGTGATCAGTACATGATCAGTCCACGTGACCAGTGCATGATCAGCCATGGGATCAGTGCATGATAGCCATGTGATCAGTGCATGATAGCTACGTGATCAGTTCTTGATCAGCCGCGTAATCAGTGCATGATCAGCCACGTGATCACTGTATGATCAGCCACGTGATCAGTGCCTGTGCAGTCACGTGATCATTGTCTGATCAGCCATGTGTTCAGTGCATGAAAGACAAGTGATCAATGCCTGATAGCTACGTGATAAGTGCATGATCAGCCACGTGATCAGTGCATGACAGCCACGTTATCATTGCCTTCAATTACGTGATCAGTGAATGTGCAGTCACGTGATTCATGCATGGGCAGTCACGTGATCAGTGTATGATCAGCCACGTGATCAGTGCATGATAGACACGTGATCATTGTCTACAATTACGTGAACACTGCATGTGCAGTCCCGTGATCAGTGCATGATAGCCACGTGATCAGTGAATGATCAGTCACGTGATCAGTGCCTGATCAGTAACGTCATCACTGTATGATCATCCACATGATCAGTGCATGCACAGTCACGTGATCAGTTCTTGATTAGTCACATGATCAGCACCATTCGGACACGAGATCACTGCATGCTAAGTCACGTGATCAGTTCATGTTCTGCCATGTTATTAGTGCATGATCAGCCACGTGATAAATGCGTGATCATCCACGTGATTATTGCATGCACAATCAAGAGATCAGTGCATGATAGTCACGTGATCTATGCATGATCAGTCACGTGATCAGTGTATGATCAGCCAAGTGATCAGTGCATGATAGCCACGTGACCAGCACATGATTAATCAGTGCATGATCAGTCAAGTGATCAGTGCATGACCAGTCATGTGATCAGTGCATGATCAGCCATTTTTTTTAGTGCATAAGCAGTCAAGTGTTCAGCGTATTATCATCCACGTGATCAGTGCATGCGCAGTCAAGTGATCAGTGCATGCAGTCTCGTGATCAGTGTATTTTCAGCTTCGTGTTCAGAGTACGATCAGCCACGTGATCAGTGCCTGATCAGCCACGTGATCAGTGTATCATCAGCCACATGATCAGTGCATGATCAGCCACATGATCAGTGCATGCACAGTCATGTGAACAGAGTATGATCAGCTTCGTGATCAGTGCATGATCAGCCACGTGATCAGTGCATGATCAGCCACATGATCAATGCATGCACAGTCATGTGATCAGTGCATGATCCACAACGTGATTAGTGCATGATCAGCCATGTGATCAGTGCATGCACACTCACGTCATTGGACTATGATCAGCTTCGTGATCAGTGCATGATCAGCCACGTGATCAGTGCATGATCAGTCACGTGATCAGTGCGTGATCTGTGACGTGATCAGTGTATGACCATCCACATTATCAGTGCATGCGCAGTCACGTGATCAGTGCATTATAGCCACGTGATCAGTTCTTGATTAGTCACATGATCAGCACCATTCAGACACGAGATCACTGCATGCTAAGTCACGTGATCAGTGCATGATCAGTCACGTGATCAGTGCATGATCAGCCACATGATCAATGCATGCACATTCATGTGATCAGTACATGATCCACAACGTGATTAGTGCATGATCAGTCATGTAATCACTGTATGATAAGCCACGTGATAAGTGCAAGAACAGCCACGTGATCAGTGCATGACCCACAACGTGATTAGTTCATGATCAGTCATTTGATCAGTGTATGATCAGCCACGTGATCAGTGCATCATCCACAACGTGATTAGTGCATGATCAGCCACGTGATCAGTGCATGCACACTCACGTGATTGATGTATGATCAGCTTCGTGATCAGTGCATGATCAGTCACGTGATCATTGTATGAACAGCCACGTGATCAGTGCATGATAGCGACGTGTCTCGTGCATGATCAGTCACGTGATCAGTGCATGATAGCCACGTGATCAGTGCATGATCAGTCACGTGATTAGTGCATGATTCGTCACTTGATCAGTGTATAATATCCACGTGATCAGTTCATGTGCCGTCATGTGATCAGTGCATGATACGCAACGTGATCAGTGCATGATCAGTCACGTGACCAATGCATGATCAGCCACGTGATCAGTGCATGATAGCCACGTAAACAGTGCATGAACAGGTATGTGTTCAGTTAATGCGCAGTCACGTGATCAGTGCATGACAGACACGTGATCAGTGCATGATAGCCATGTGATCAGTGCATGCAGTCACGTGATCAGTGTATTTTCAGCTTCGTGTTCAGAGTATGATCAGCCACGTGATCAGTGCCTGATCAGCCACGTGATCAGTGCATTATCCACAACGTGATTAGTGCATGATCATTCATGTGATCAGTGTATGATCAGCCACGTGATCAGTTCATGATCACCCACGTGATCAGTGTATGATCAGCCACGTGATCAGTGCATCATCCACAACGTGATTAGTGTATGATCAGCCACGTGATCAGTGCATGATAGCCACGTGACTAGTGCGTGATCAGTCACGTGATCAGTGTATAATATCCACGTGATGAGTTCAAGTGCCGTCATGTGATCAGTGCATGATACGCAACGTGATCAGTGCATGATCAGTCACGTGACCAATGCATGATCAGCCACGTGATCAGTGCATGATAGCCACGTAAACAGTGCATGAACAGGTATGTGTTCAGTTAATGCGCAGTCACGTGATCAGTGCATGACAGACACGTGATCAGTGCATGATAGCCATGTGATCAGTGCATGCAGTCACGTGATCAGTGTATTTTCAGCTTCGTGTTCAGAGTATGATCAGCCACGTGATCAGTGCCTGATCAGCCACGTGATCAGTGCATTATCCACAACGTGATTAGTGCATGATCATTCATGTGATCAGTGTTTGATCCGCCACGTGATCAGTGCGTGATCAGTGACGTGATCAGTGTATGATCATCCATATTTTCAGTGCGTGCGCAGTCACGTCATCAGTGCATTATAGCCACGTGATCAGTTCTTGATTAGTCACATAATCAGCACAATTCAAACACGAGATCCCTGCATGCTAAGTTACACAATCAGTGCATGATCAGGCACGTGATCAGTGCATGATCAGTCACGTGATCAGTGTATGATCAGCCACGTAATCAGTGCATGATAGCCACGTGACCAGGGCGTGATCAGTCACGTGATCAGTGTATAATATCCACGTGATCAGTTCATGCGCTGTCATGTGATCGGTGCATGATCAGTCACGTGATCATGGCATGCGCAGTCATGTGATCAGTGCATGAGAGCTACGCAATCAGTGCATAATCAGTCACGTGATCAGTGCATGATCAGCCACGTGATCAGTGCATGATCAGGCACGTGAGTAGTGCATGATCAGACACGTTATCAGTGCATGATCAGGCTCATGACCAGTGCATGATCAGTCACGTGATCAGTGTATTATAGCCAGGTTATCAGTGCATGATCAGCCACATGATCAGCGCATGATAGCCACGTGACTAGTGCATGATCAGTCACGTGATCAGTGTATAATATCCACGTGATCAGTTCATGCGCCATCATGTGATCAGTGCATGATACACAACGTGATCAGTGCATGATCAGTCACGTGATCATGGCATGCGCAGTCATGTGATCAGTGCATGACAGCTACCCAATCAGTGCATAATCAGTCACGTGATCAATGCATGATCAGCCATGTGATTAGTGCATGATAGCCATTTAAACAGTGCATGAACAGGTACGTGTTCAGTTCATGTGCAGTCACGTGATCAGTGCATGATAGACACGTGATCAGTGCATGGTAGCCACGTGATCAGTTCTTGATTAGTCACATAATCAGCACAATTCAAACACGAGATCCCTGCATGCTAAGTTACACAATCAGTGCATGATCAGGCACGTGATCAGTGCATGATCAGTCACGTGATCAGTTTATGATCAGCCACGTAATCAGTGCATGATAGTCACGTGACTAGGGCGTGGTCAGTCACGTGAACAGTGTATAATATCCACGTGATCAGTTCATGTGCTGTCATGTGATCGGTGCATGATCAGTCACGTGATCATGGCATGCGCAGTCATGTGATCAGTGCATGAGAGCTACGCAATCAGTGCATAATCAGTCACGTGATCAGTGCATGATCAGTCACGAGATCAGTGCATGATCAGTCACGTGGTAAGTGCATGATCAGGCGTGTGATCAGTACATGATCAGTCACGTGACCAGTGCATGATCAGCCATGGGATCAGTGCATGATAGCCATGTGATCAGTGCATGATAGCTACGTGATCAGTTCTTGATCAGCCGCGTAATCAGTGCATGATCAGCCACGTGATCACTGTATGATCAGCCACGTGATCAGTGCCTGTGCAGTCACGTGATCATTGTCTGATCAGCCATGTGTTCAGTGCATGAAAGACAAGTGATCAATGCCTGATAGCTACGTGATAAGTGCATGCTCGGTCCCATGAGCAGTGCATGATCAGCCACGTGATCAGTGCATGACAGCCACGTTATCATTGCATTCAATTACGTGATCAGTGAATGTGCAGTCACGTGATTCATGCATGGGCAGTCACGTGATCAGTGTATGATCAGCCACGTGTTCAGTGCATGATAGACACGTGATCAGTGCATGATAGCCACGTGATCATTGTCTACAATTACGTGAACACTGCATGTGCAGTCCAGTGATCAGTGCATGATAGCCACGTGATCAGTGAATGATCAGTCACGTGATCAGTGCCTGATCAGTAACGTCATCACTGTATGATCATCCACATGATCAGTGCATGCACAGTCACGTGATCAGTTCTTGATTAGTCACATGATCAGCACCATTCGGACACGAGATCACTGCATGCTAAGTCACGTGATCAGTTCATGTTCTGCCATGTTATTAGTGCATGATCAGCCACGTGATAAATGCGTGATCATCCACGTGATTAATGCATGCACAATCAAGTGATCAGTGCATGATAGTCACGTGATCTATGCATGATCGGTCACGTGATCAGTGTATGATCAGCCAAGTGATCAGTGCATGATAGCCACGTGACCAGCACATGATTAATCAGTGCATGATCAGTCAAGTGATCAGTGCATGATCAGTCATGTGATCAGTGCATGATCAGCCATTTTTTTTAGTGCATAAGCAGTCAAGTGTTCAGCGTATTATCATCCACGTGATCAGTGCATGCGCAGTCAAGTGATCAGTGCATGCAGTCTCGTGATCAGTGTATTTTCAGCTTCGTGTTCAGAGTACGATCAGCCACGCGATCAGTGCCTGATCAGCCACGTGATCAGTGTATCATCAGCCACATGATCAGTGCATGATCAGCCACATGATCAGTGCATGCACAGTCATGTGATCAGAGTATGATCAGCTTCGTGATCAGTGCATGATCAGCCACGTGATCAGTGCATGATCAGCCACATGATCAATGCATGCACAGTCATGTGATCAGTGCATGATCCACAACGTGATTAGTGCATGATCAGCCATGTGATCAGTGCATGCACACTCACGTCATTGGACTATGATCAGCTTCGTGATCAGTGCATGATCAGCCACGTGATCAGTGCATGATCAGTCACGTGATCAGTGCGTGATCTGTGACGTGATCAGTGTATGACCATCCACATTATCAGTGCATGCGCAGTCACGTGATCAGTGCATTATAGCCACGTGATCAGTTCTTGATTAGTCACATGATCAGCACCATTCAGACACGAGATCACTGCATGCTAAGCCACGTGATCAGTGCATGATCAGTCACGTGATCAGTGCATGATCAGCCACATGATCAATGCATGCACATTCATGTGATCAGTACATGATCCACAACGTGATTAGTGCATGATCAGTCATGTAATCACTGTATGATAAGCCACGTGATAAGTGCAAGAACAGCCACGTGATCAGTGCATGACCCACAACGTGATTAGTTCATGATCAGTCATGTGATCAGTGTATGATCAGCCACGTGATCAGTGCATCATCCACAACGTGATTAGTGCATGATCAGCCACGTGATCAGTGCATGCACACTCACGTGATTGATGTATGATCAGCTTCGTGATCAGTGCATGATCAGTCACGTGATCATTGTATGAACAGCCACCTGATCAGTGCATGAGAGCGACGTGTCTCGTGCATGATCAGTCACGTGATCAGTGCATGATAGCCACGTGATCAGTGCATGATCAGCCACGTGATCAGTGCATGATCCACAACGTGATTAGTGCATGATCATTCATGTGATCAGTGTATGATCAGCCACGTGATCAGTTCATGATCACCCACGTGATCAGTGTATGATCAGCCACGTGATCAGTGCATCATCCACAACGTGATTAGTGCATGATCAGCCACGTGAGCAGTGTATGATAAGCCACGTGATCAGTTCATGATCACCCACGTGATCAGTGCATGATCAGCCACGTGATCAGTGCATGATCACCCACGTGATCAGTGTATGATCAGCCACGTTATCAGTGCATCATCCACAACGTGATTAGTGCATGATCAGCCACGTGAGCAGTGTATGATAAGCCACGTGATCAGTGCATCATCCACAACGTGATCAGTGCATGATCAGCCACATGAGCAGTGTATGATAAGCCACGTGATCAGTTCATGATCACCCACGTGATCAGTGCATGATCAGCCACGTGATCAGTGCATGCACACTCACGTGATCAGAGTATGATCAGCTTGGTGATCAGTGCATGATCAGCCACGTGATCAGTGCATGATCCGTCTCGTGATCAGTGCGTGATCAGTGACGTGATCAGTATATGGTCATCCATATTTTCAGTGCGTGCGCAGTCACGTGATCAGTGCATTATAGCCACGTTATCAGTTCTTGATTAGTCACATGATCAGCACAATTCAGACACGAGATCACTGCATGCTAAGTTACGCAATCAGTGCATGATCAGGCACGTGATCAGTGTATGATCAGCCACGTGATCAGTGCATGATAGCCACGTGACTAGTGCATGATCAGTCACGTGATCAGTGCATGATAGCCACGTGATCAGTGCATGCAGTCACGTGATCAGTGTATTTTCAGCTTCGTGTTCAGCGTATTATCACCCACGTGATCAGTGCCTGATCAGCCACGTGATCAGTGCATGATCCACAACGTGATTAGTGCATGATCAGCCACGTGAGCAGTGTATGATCAGCCACGTGATCAGTGCATGATCAGCCACGTGATCAGTGCATGCACACTCACGTGATCAGAGTATGATCAGCTTCGTGATCAGTGCATGATCAGCTACGTGATCAGTGCATGATCAGTCACGTGATCAGGGCGTGATCAGTGACGTGATCAGTGTATGATCATCCATATTTTCAGTGCGTGCGCAGTCACGTGATCAGTGCATTATAGCCACGTGATCAGTTCTTGATTAGTCACATAATCAGCACAATTCAAACACGAGATCCCTGCATGCTAAGTTACACAATCAGTGCATGCTAAGTCACGTGATCAGTGCATGATCAGTCACGTGATCAGTGTATGATCAGCCACATAATCAGTGCATGATAGCCACGTGACCAGGGCGTGATCAGTCACGTGATCAGTGTATAATATCCACGTGATCAGTTCATGCGCTGTCATGTGATCGGTGCATGATCAGTCACGTGATCATGGCATGCACAGTCATGTGATCAGTGCATGAGAGCTACGCAATCAGTGCATAATCAGTCACGTGATCAGTGCATGATCAGCCACGTGATCAGTGCATGATCAGGCACGTGAGAAGTGCATGATCAGACACGTTATCAGTGCATGATCAGGCTCATGACCAGTGCATGATCAGTCACGTGATCAGTGTATTATAGCCAGGTTATCAGTGCATGATCAGCCACATGATCAGCGCATGATAGCCACGTGACTAGTGCATGATCAGTCACGTGATCAGTGTATAATATCCACGTGATCAGTTCATGCGCCATCATGTGATCAGTGCATGATACACAACGTGATCAGTGCATGATCAGTCACGTGATCATGGCATGCGCAGTCATGTGATCAGTGCATGACAGCTACCCAATCAGTGCATAATCAGTCACGTGATCAATGCATGATCAGCCATGTGATTAGTGCATGATAGCCATTTAAACAGTGCATGAACAGGTACGTGTTCAGTTCATGTGCAGTCACGTGATCAGTGCATGATAGACACGTGATCAGTGCATGATAGCCACGTGATCAGTTCTTGATTAGTCACATAATCAGCACAATTCAAACACGAGATCCCTGCATGCTAAGTTACACAATCAGTGCATGATCAGGGACGTGATCAGTGCATGAGTGCCACGTGATCAGTGCATGTTATGTCACGTGACAGGTGTGTGATCAGCCACGTGAACAGTGCATGTTCAGCCACGTATTCAGTGCATGATAGCCACGTGATCAGTGCATGATCAGTTATGTGAGCAGTGTATGATCAGCCACGTGATCAGTGCATGGTCAGACACGTGAACAGTGTATGATCAGCCACGTGATCAGTGCATGATATCCATGTGATCAGTGCATGATCAATCACGTGATCAGTGTATGATCAGCCACGTGAACAGTGCATGCTCAGTCACGTGATCCGGGCCTGCTGAGCTGCGTGATTAGTGTCTGCTCATCTGCTTGACAATTGCCAGCTGAGCTGCACGATTCCTGCCTGTCATCTGCTTGACAATTGCCAGCTGTGCTGTGTAATTCCTGCCTGCTCAGCTGCTTGATTATTGCCAGCTGAGCAGCATGATTCCTCACAGCTGAGTTCCATGATTATTGCCTGCTGACTGTTTGATTCGTGCCTACTCAGCTCTTTGTTTATTGCCTCCAGAGGCACATGATCAGTGTATGATAGCAAACATGATCAGCGCATGATCAGTCACATGATCAGCGCCATTAAGTCACGTGATCACTACATGATAGTCATGTGATCAGTCCATGCTCAGTCACGGTATCAGTGCATGATCAGCCACGTGATCAGTGCATGATCTGTCACATGATTAGTGTATGATCATCCACGTGATCAGTGCATGGGCAGTCATGTGATCAGTGCATGATATAGACGTGATCAGTGCATGATCAGTCTCGTGATCAGTGCATGATAGCCACGTGATCAGTGCATGATCAGTCACCTGATGGGTGTATGATCATTCACGTGACCTGTACATGGTAGCTACATGATCATTGCATGATCAGCCAAGTGAGTAGTGCATGATAGCCACGTGATCACTGCATGACAGGCCACGTGAGCAATGCATGATAGCCACGTGATCAGTGCATGATCAGACACGAGATCATTGCATGATCAGTCACGTGATCAGTGCATGATCAGCCACGTGATCAGTGCATGACCAGGCACGTGATCAGTGTATGTCCAGCCAAGTGATCAGTGCATTATAGCCACGTCATCAGTGCATGATCAGTCACATGATCAGTGCATGATCAGTCACGTGATAGGTGTGTGATCATCCACGTGAACAGTGCATGCTCAGTCACGTGATCAGGGCCTGCTGAGCTGCGTGATTAGTGTCTGCTCATCTGCTTGACAATTTCCAGCTGAGCTGCACGATTCCTGCCTGTCATCTCCTTGACAATTGCCACCTGTGCTGCGTAATTCCTGCCTGCTCATCTACTTGATTATTGCCAGCTGAGCAGCATGATTTCTCAGAGGTGAGTTCCATGATTATAGCCTGCTGACTGATTCCTGCCTACTCAGCTCTATGTTCATTGCCTCCAGAGGCACATGATCAGTGTGTGACACCAAACATGATCAGCACATGATCAGTCACATGATCAATGCATGATAAGCCAGGTGAACAGTGCATGATCAATTATGTGATCAGTGCATGATCAGTCATGTGACCAGTACATGGTAGCTGCGTGATCATTGCATGATCAGCCACGTGAGCAGTGCATGATAGCCACGTGATCAGTGCATGATCAGTCACATGGTACGTGTGTGATCAGCCACATGATCAGTGCATGATATCCATGTGATCAGTGCATGATCAATCACGTGATCAGTGTATGATCAGCCACGTGAACAGTGCATGCTCAGTCACGTGATCCGGGCCTGCTGAGCTGCGTGATTAGTGTCTGCTCATCTGCTTGACAATTGCCAGCTGAGCTGCACGATTCCTGCCTGTCATCTGCTTGACAATTGCCAGCTGTGCTGTGTAATTCCTGCCTGCTCAGCTGCTTGATTATTGCCAGCTGAGCAGCATGATTCCTCACAGCTGAGTTCCATGATTATTGCCTGCTGACTGTTTGATTCGTGCCTACTCAGCTCTTTGTTTATTGCCTCCAGAGGCACATGATCAGTGTATGATAGCAAACATGATCAGCGCATGATCAGTCACATGATCAGCGCCATTAAGTCACGTGATCACTACATGATAGTCATGTGATCAGTCCATGCTCAGTCACGGTATCAGTGCATGATCAGCCACGTGATCAGTGCATGATCTGTCACATGATTAGTGTATGATCATCCACGTGATCAGTGCATGGGCAGTCATGTGATCAGTGCATGATATAGACGTGATCAGTGCATGATCAGTCTCGTGATCAGTGCATGATAGCCACGTGATCAGTGCATGATCAGTCACCTGATGGGTGTATGATCATTCACGTGACCTGTACATGGTAGCTACATGATCATTGCATGATCAGCCAAGTGAGTAGTGCATGGTAGCCACGTGATCACTGCATGACAGGCCACGTGAGCAATGCATGATAGCCACGTGATCAGTGCATGATCAGACACGAAATCAGTGCATGATCAGGCACGTGATCAGTGCATGATCACTCACGTGATCAGTGTATGATCAGCCACGTAATCAGTGCATGATAGCCACGTGACTAGTGCGTGATCAGTCACGTGATCAGTGTATAATATCCACGTGATCAGTTCATGCGCTGTCATGTGATCGGTGCATGATCAGTCACGTGATCATGGCATGCGCAGTCATGTGATCAGTGCATGAGAGCTACGCAATCAGTGCATAATCAGTCACGTGATCAGTGCATGATCAGCCACGTGATCAGTGCATGATCAGGCACGTGAGTAGTGCATGATCAGACACGTTATCAGTGCATGATCAGGCTCATGACCAGTGCATGATCAGTCACGTGATCAGTGTATTATAGCCAGGTTATCAGTGCATGATCAGCCACATGATCAGCGCATGATAGCCACGTGACTAGTGCATGATCAGTCACGTGATCAGTGTATAATATCCACGTGATCAGTTCATGCGCCATCATGTGATCAGTGCATGATACACAACGTGATCAGTGCATGATCAGTCACGTGATCATGGCATGCGCAGACATGTGATCAGTGCATGACAGCTACGCAATCAGTGCATAATCAGTCACGTGATCAATGCATGATCAGCCATGTGATTAGTGCATGATAGCCATGTAAACAGTGCATGAACAGGTACGTGTTCAGTTCATGTGCAGTCACGTGATCAGTGCATGATAGACACGTGATCAGTGCATTATAACCACGTGATCAGTGCATGATCAGCAACGTGATCAGTGCATGAACAGCCTTGTGATCAGTGCATGCACAGTCACGTGATTAGTGCATGATTAGCCACGTGATCAGTGCATGATCAGCCACATGATCAGTGCATGCACAGTCATGTGAACAGAGTATGATCAGCTTCGTGATCAGTGCATGATCAGCCACGTGATCAGTGCATGATCAGCCACATGATCAATGCATGCACAGTCATGTGATCAGTGCATGATCCACAACGTGATTAGTGCATGATCAGCCATGTGATCAGTGCATGCACACTCACGTCATTGGACTATGATCAGCTTCGTGATCAGTGCATGATCAGCCACGTGATCAGTGCATGATCAGTCACGTGATCAGTGCGTGATCTGTGACGTGATCAGTGTATGACCATCCACATTATCAGTGCATGCGCAGTCACGTGATCAGTGCATTATAGCCACGTGATCAGTTCTTGATTAGTCACATGATCAGCACCATTCAGACACGAGATCACTGCATGCTAAGTCACGTGATCAGTGCATGATCAGTCACGTGATCAGTGCATGATCAGCCACATGATCAATGCATGCACATTCATGTGATCAGTACATGATCCACAACGTGATTAGTGCATGATCAGTCATGTAATCACTGTATGATAAGCCACGTGATAAGTGCAAGAACAGCCACGTGATCAGTGCATGACCCACAACGTGATTAGTTCATGATCAGTCATGTGATCAGTGTATGATCAGCCACGTGATCAGTGCATCATCCACAACGTGATTAGTGCATGATCAGCCACGTGATCAGTGCATGCACACTCACGTGATTGATGTATGATCAGCTTCGTGATCAGTGCATGATCAGTCACGTGATCATTGTATGAACAGCCACGTGATCAGTGCATGATAGCGACGTGTCTCGTGCATGATCAGTCACGTGATCAGTGCATGATAGCCACGTGATCAGTGCATGATCAGTCACGTGATTAGTGCATGATTTGTCACTTGATCAGTGTATAATATCCACGTGATCAGTTCATGTGCCGTCATGTGATCAGTGCATGATACGCAACGTGATCAGTGCATGATCAGTCACGTGACCAATGCATGATCAGCCACGTGATCAGTGCATGATGGCCACGTAAACAGTGCATGAACAGGTATGTGTTCAGTTAATGCGCAGTCACGTGATCAGTGCATGACAGACACGTGATCAGTGCATGATAGCCATGTGATCAGTGCATGCAGTCACGTGATCAGTGTATTTTCAGCTTCGTGTTCAGAGTATGATCAGCCACGTGATCAGTGCCTGATCAGCCACGTGATCAGTGCATTATCCACAACGTGATTAGTGCATGATCATTCATGTGATCAGTGTATGATCAGCCACGTGATCAGTTCATGATCACCCACGTGATCAGTGTATGATCAGCCACGTGATCAGTGCATCATCCACAACGTGATTAGTGCATGATCAGCCACGTGAGCAGTGTATGATAAGCCACGTGATCAGTTCATGATCACCCACGTTATCAGTGCATGATCAGCCACGTGATCAGTGCATGATCACCCATGTGATCAGTGTATGATCAGCCACGTGATCAGTGCATCATCCACAACGTGATTAGTGCATGATCAGCCACGTGAGCAGTGTATGATAAGCCACGTGATCAGTTCATCATCCACAACGTGATTAGTGCATGATCAGCCACGTGAGAAGTGTATGATAAGCCACGTGATCAGTTCATGATCACCCACGTGATCAGTGCATGATCAGCCACGTGATCAGTGCATGCACACTCACGTGATCAGAGTATGATCAGCTTGGTGATCAGTGCATGATCAGCCACGTGATCAGTGCATGATCCGTCACGTGATCAGTGCGTGATCAGTGACGTGATCAGTGTATGGTCATCCATATTTTCAGTGCGTGCGCAGTCACGTGATCAGTGCATTAGCGCAACGTTATCAGTTCTTGATTAGTCACATGATCAGCACAATTCAGACACGAGATCACTACATGCTAAGTTACGCAATCAGTGCATGATCAGGCACGTGAACAGTGCATGATCAGGCACGTGATCAGTGTATGATCAGCCACGTGATCAGTGCATGATAGCCACGTGACTAGTGCATGATCAGTCACGTGATCAGTGCATGATAGCCACGTGATCAGTGCATGCAGTCACGTGATCAGTGTATTTTCAGCTTCGTGTTCAGCGTATGATCACCAACGTGATCAGTGCCTGATCAGCCACGTGATCAGTGCATGATCCACAACGTGATTAGTGCATGATCAGCCACGTGAGCAGTGTATGATCAGCCACGTGATCAGTGCATGATCAGCCACGTGATCAGTGCATGCACACTCACGTGATCAGAGTATGATCAGCTTCGTGATCAGTGCATGATCAGCCACGTGATCAGTGCATGATCAGTCACGTGATCAGTGCGTGATCAGTGACGTGATCAGTGTATGATCATCCATATTTTCAGTGCGTGCGCAGTCACGTGATCAGTGCATTATAGCCACGTGATCAGTTCTTGATTAGTCACATAATCAGCACAATTCAAACACGAGATCCCTGCATGCTAAGTTACACAATCAGTGCATGATCAGGCACGTGATCAGTGCATGATCAGTCACGTGATCAGTGTATGATCAGCCACGTGATCAGTGCATGATAGCCACGTGACTAGTGCGTGATCAGTCACGTGATCAGTGTATAATATCCACGTGATCAGTTCATGCGCTGTCATGTGATCGGTGCATGATCAGTCACGTGATCATGGCATGCGCAGTCATGTGATCAGTGCATGAGAGCTACGCAATCAGTGCATAATCAGTCACGTGATCAGTGCATGATCAGCCACGTGATCAGTGCATGATCAGGCACGTGAGTAGTGCATGATCAGACACGTTATCAGTGCATGATCAGGCTCATGACCAGTGCATGATCAGTCACGTGATCAGTGTATTATAGCCAGGTTATCAGTGCATGATCAGCCACATGATCAGCGCATGATAGCCACGTGACTAGTGCATGATCAGTCACGTGATCAGTGTATAATATCCACGTGATCAGTTCATGCGCCATCATGTGATCAGTGCATGATACACAACGTGATCAGTGCATGATCAGTCACGTGATCATGGCATGCGCAGACATGTGATCAGTGCATGACAGCTACGCAATCAGTGCATAATCAGTCACGTGATCAATGCATGATCAGCCATGTGATTAGTGCATGATAGCCACGTAAACAGTGCATGAACAGGTACGTGTTCAGTTCATGTGCAGTCACGTGATCAGTGCATGATAGACACGTGATCAGTGCATTATAACCACGTGATCAGTGCATGATCAGCAACGTGATCAGTGCATGAACAGCCTTGTGATCAGTGCATGCACAGTCACGTGATTAGTGCATGATTAGCCACGTGATCAGCGCATGATCAGCTACGTGATCAGTGCATGATCAGCCTTGTGATCAGTGCATGCACAGTCACGTGATTAGTGTATGATCAGCTTCGTGATCAGTGCATGATCAGCCACGTGATCAGTGCATGATCAGTCACGAGATCAGTGCATGATCAGTCACGTGGTAAGTGCATGATCAGGCGTGTGATCAGTACATGATCAGTCACCGTGACCAGTGCATGATCAGCCATGGGATCAGTGCATGATAGCCATGTGATCAGTGCATGATAGCTACGTGATCAGTTCTTGATCAGCCGCGTAATCAGTGCATGATCAGCCACGTGATCACTGTATGATCAGCCACGTGATCAGTGCCTGTGCAGTCACGTGATCATTGTCTGATCAGCCATGTGTTCAGTGCATGAAAGACAAGTGATCAATGCCTGATAGCTACGTGATAAGTGCATGCTCGGTCCCATGAGCAGTGCATGATCAGCCACGTGATCAGTGCATGACAGCCACGTTATCATTGCCTTCAATTACGTGATCAGTGAATGTGCAGTCACGTGATTCATGCATGGGCAGTCACGTGATCAGTGTATGATCAGCCACGTGTTCAGTGCATGATAGACACGTGATCAGTGCATGATAGCCACGTGATCATTGTCTACAATTACGTGAACACTGCATGTGCAGTCCCGTGATCAGTGCATGATAGCCACGTGATCAGTGAATGATCAGTCACGTGATCAGTGCCTGATCAGTAACGTCATCACTGTATGATCATCCACATGATCAGTGCATGCACAGTCACGTGATCAGTTCTTGATTAGTCACATGATCAGCACCATTCGGACACGAGATCACTGCATGCTAAGTCACGTGATCAGTTCATGTTCTGCCATGTTATTAGTGCATGATCAGCCACGTGATAAATGCGTGATCATCCACGTGATTATTGCATGCACAATCAAGTGATCAGTGCATGATAGTCACGTGATCTATGCATGATCAGTCACGTGATCAGTGTATGATCAGCCAAGTGATCAGTGCATGATAGCCACGTGACCAGCACATGATTAATCAGTGCATGATCAGTCAAGTGATCAGTGCATGATCAGTCATGTGATCAGTGCATGATCAGCCATTTTTTTTAGTGCAATAAGCAGTCAAGTGTTCAGCGTATTATCATCCACGTGATCAGTGCATGCGCAGTCAAGTGATCAGTGCATGCAGTCTCGTGATCAGTGTATTTTCAGCTTCGTGTTCAGAGTACGATCAGCCACGCGATCAGTGCCTGATCAGCCACGTGATCAGTGTATCATCAGCCACATGATCAGTGCATGATCAGCCACATGATCAGTGCATGCACAGTCATGTGATCAGAGTATGATCAGCTTCGTGATCAGTGCATGATCAGCCACGTGATCAGTGCATGATCAGCCACATGATCAATGCATGCACAGTCATGTGATCAGTGCATGATCCACAACGGGATTAGTGCATGATCAGCCATGTGATCAGGTGCATGCCACACTCACGTCATCTGGACTATGATCAGCTTCGTGATCAGTGCATGATCAGCCACGTGATCAGTGCATGATCAGTCACGTGATCAGTGTCGTTGATCTGTGACGTGATCATGTTGTATGAACCATCCATATTTCATGATGCGCAGTCACGTGATCAAGTGCATATAGCAACGGATCAGTTTCTTGATTATCACAACATGAATCAGCAACGCATTCAGACACGAGATCACTGCATGCTAAGCCACGTGATCAGTGCATGACTCAGTCACGTGATCAGTGCATGATCAAGCCACATGATCAATGCATGCACATTCATGTGATCAGTACATATCCACAACGTGATTAGTGCATGATCAGTCATGTAATCACTGTATGATAAGCCACGTGATAAGTGCAAGAACAGCACATGATCAGTGCATGACCCACAACGTGATTAGTTCATGATCAGTCATGTGATCAGTGTATGATCAGCCACGTGATCAGTGCATCATCCACAACGTGATTAGTGCATGATCAGCCACGTGATCAGTGCATGCACACTCACGTGATTGATGTATGATCAGCTTCGTGATCAGTGCATGATCAGTCACGTGATCATTGTATGAACAGCCACGTGATCAGTGCATGATAGCGACGTGTCTCGTGCATGATCAGTCACGTGATCAGTGCATGATAGCCACGTGATCAGTGCATGATCAGTCACGTGATTAGTGCATGATTTGTCACTTGATCAGTGTATAATATCCACGTGATCAGTTCATGTGCCGTCATGTGATCAGTGCATGATACGCAACGTGATCAGTGCATGATCAGTCACGTGACCAATGCATGATCAGCCACGTGATCAGTGCATGATAGCCACGTAAACAGTGTATGAACAGGTATGTGTTCAGTTAATGCGCAGTCACGTGATCAGTGCATGACAGACACGTGATCAGTGCATGATAGCCATGTGATCAGTGCATGCAGTCACGTGATCAGTGTATTTTCAGCTTCATGTTCAGAGTATGATCAGCCACGTGATCAGTGCCTGATCAGCCACGTGATCAGTGCATGATCCACAACGTGATTAGTGCATGATCATTCATGTGATCAGTGTATGATCAGCCACGTGATCAGTTCATGATCACCCACGTGATCAGTGTATGATCAGCCACGTGATCAGTGCATCATCCACAACGTGATTAGTGCATGATCAGCCACGTGAGCAGTGTATGATAAGCCACGTGATCAGTTCATGATCACCCACGTGATCAGTGAATGATCAGCCACGTGATCAGTGCATGATCCACCGTCATGATCACGTGAGCAGTGTATGATAAGCCACGTGATCAGTGCATCATCACACGTGATTAGTGCATGATCAGCCACGTGATCAGAGCACCCACGTGTATGATAAGCCACGTGATCAGTGCATCATTCACACACGTGATTAGTGCATGATCAGCCACGTGAGCAGTGTATGATAAGCCACGTGATCAGTGCATGATCACGCCACGTGATCAGTTGCATGATCAGCACGAGTGGATCAAGTGATCATGCACACACGTGATCAGAGTA
>NW_020191999.1:0-24920 GCF_002263795.3 Bos taurus | reverse complement strand
GGTAGCTTTCGTGTATCATTCCATGATGAACCACGTGAGCAGTGCATGATAGCCACGTGATGTGTGCATGATGAGTTACGTGAGCAGAGTATGATCAGCACGTGATCAGTGCATGAGTGCCACGTGATCAGTGCATGATCAGTCACCTGATGGGTGTATGATCATTCACGTGACCTGTACATGGTAGCTACATGATCATTGCATGATCAGCCACGGGAGTAGTGCACGATAGCCACGTGATCACTGCATGATCAGTCACGTGATCAGTGCATGATCAGCCACGTGACAGTGCATGATAGCCACGTAATCAGTGCATGATCAGTCACCTGATGGGTGCATGATCAGTCACGTGATCTGTACATGGTATCTACATGATCATTGCATGATCATCCACATGATCAGTGTATGTCCAGCCAACTGATCAGTGCATGATAGCCACGTGATCAGTGCATGATCAGTCACGTGGTCAGTGCATGATCAGTCACGTGATCAGTGTATGATCAGCCACATGATGAGTGCATGATCAATTACGTGATCAGTGCATGATCAGTCACGTGACCAGTACATGGTAGCTACGTGATCATTGCCAGATCAGCCACGTGAGCAGTGCATGATAGCCACTTGATCAGTGGATGATCAGCCATGTGATCAGTGCATGATCAGTCACGTGATCAGTGCATGGACAGTCACGTGAGCAGTGCATGATCATCCCCGTGATCAGTGCATGTGGAGTCATGTAGTCAATGCATGATAGCGCCGTTATCAGTGCACAATCCGTCCCGTGATGAGTGTATGATCAGCCAAGTGATCAGTGCAAGATAGCTACGTGATCAGTGCATGATCAGTCACATGATCAGTGTATGATCAGTCATGTGATAGGTGTGTGATCAGCCATGTGAACAGTGCATGCTCAGTCACGTGATCAGGGCCTGCTGAGCTGCGTGATTACTGTCTGCTCATCTGCTTGACAATTTCCAGCTGAGCTGCACGATTCCTGCCTGTCATCACCTTGACAATTGCCACCTGTGCTGCGTAATCCCTGCCTGCTCATCTACTTGATTATTGCCAGCTGAGCAGCATGATTTCTCAGAGCTGAGTTCCATGATTATAGCCTGCTGACTGATTCCTGCCTACTCAGCTCTATGCTCATTGCCTCCAGAGGCACATGATCAGTGTGTGACACCAAACATGATCAGCACATGATCAGTCACATCATCAATGCATGATAAGCCAGGTGATCAGTGCATGATCAATTATGTGATCAGTGCATGAACAGTCATGTGACCAGTACATGGTAGCTGCGTGATCATTGCATGATCAGCCACGGGAGCAGTGCATGATAGCCATGTGTTCAGTGCATGATCAGTCACGTGATCTGTGCATGATCAGTCACGTGATCAGTGCATGATCAATTAACTGATCAGTGCATGATCAGTCACATGACCAGTGCATGGTTGCTACGTGATCATTGCATGATCAGCCACGTGATCAGTGCATGATAGCCACGTGATCAGTGCATGATAGCCATGTGATCAGTATATGATCAGTCACGTGATAGGTGTGTGATCAGCCATGTGATCAGTGCATGATATCCACGTGATCAGTGCAGGATAGCCACGTGATCACATCATGATTATTCACGTGATCTGTACATGATCAGTCACGTGAACAGTGCATGATCAGTCATGTGATCAGTGTATGACCAGCCAAGTGATCAGCGCATGATAGCCACGTGATCAGTGCATGATCAGTCACGTGATCAGTGCATGATCAGTCACGTGATCAGTGCATGATCAGTCACGTGAACAGTGCATGATCATTTACGTGATGTGTGCATGATCAGTCACGTGACCACTATATGGTAGCTACGTGATCATTCCATGACGAGCCACGTGAGCAGTTCATGATAGAAACGTGATGTGTGCATGATGAGTTACGTGAGCAGAGTATGATCAGCCACGTGATCAGTGCATGAGTGCCACGTGATCAGTGCATGATATGTCACGTGACAGGTGTGTGATCAGCCACGTGAACAGTGCATGTTCAGCCACGTGTTCAGTGCATGATAGCCACGTGATCAGTGCATGATCAGTTACGTGAGCAGTGTATGATCAGCCATGTGATAAGTGCATGGTCAGACACGTGAACAGTGTATGATCAGCCACGTGATCAGTGCATGATATCCAAGTGATCATTGCATGATAAATCACGTGATCAGTGTATGACCAGCCAGGTGAACATTGCATGCTCAGTTACGTGATCAGGGCCTGCTGAGCTGCGTGATTACTGTCTGCTCACCTGCTTGACAACTGCCAGCTGAGCTGCATGATTCCTGCATGTCATCTGCTTGACAATTGCCAGCTGTGCTGTGTAATTCTTGCCTGCTCAGCTGCTTGATTATTGCCAGCTGAGCAGCATGATTCCTCACAGCTGAGTTCCATGATTATTGCCTGCTGACTGTTTGATTCGTGCCTACTCAGCTCTTTGTTTATTGCCTCCAGAGGCACATGATCAGTGTATGATAGCAAACATGCTCAGCGCATGATCAGTCACATGGTCAGCGCCATTAAGTTACGTGATCACTACATGATAGTCATGTGATCAGTCCATGCTCAGTCACGGTATCAGTGCATGATCAGCCACGTGATCAGTGCATGATAGCCACGTGATCATTGCATGATAGCCACGTGAGCAGTGCATGATCAGACAGGCGATCAGTGAATGATTGCTACGTGATCAGTTCATGATTAGTCACGTGATCTGTGCATCACCAGGCAGGTGACCAGTGTATGATCAGCCATGTGAACAGTGCATGATAGCCACGTGATCAGTGCATGATCAGTCACCTGATGGGTGTATGATCAGTCACGTGACCGGTACATAGTAGCTACATGATCACTGCATTATCAGCCACGTGAGTAGTGCATGATAGCCACGTGATCAGTGCATCAGCAGTGAGGTGGTCAGTGCATGATCAGTCATGTAATCTGTGCATGACCAGGCACGTGATCAGTGTATGACCAGCCATGAGATCAGTGCATGATAGCCACGTGATCAGTGCATGATCAGTCACGTGATCAGTGCATTATCAGCCACATGATCAGTGCATGATCAATTACCTCATCAGTGCATGATCAGTCAAGTGACCAGTACATGGTAGTTTCGTGATCAATGTATGACCAGCCAAGTGATCAGTGCATGATAGCCACGTGATCAGTGCATAATCAGTCACGTGATCAGTGCATGATCAGTCACGTGATCAGTGCATGATCAGACACATGATCAGTGCATGATCAATTACGTGATCAGTGCTGATCAGTCATGTGACCAGTACATGGTAGCTATGTGAACATTGTATGATCAGCCTCGTAAGCATTGCATGATAGACACGTGTTCAGTGCATGATCAATCACGTGATCGGTACATGATCAGTCACATGATCAGTGCATGATCAATTACGTTACCATTGCATGATCAGTCACGTGACCAGTACATGTAAGCTACGTGATCATTGCAGGATCAGCCACGTGAGCAGTGTATGATCAGCCACGTGATCAGCGCGTGATCAGACACGTGAACAGTGTATGATCAGCCATGTGATCAGTGCATGATACCTACGTGATCAGTTCATGATAAGTCACGTGATCTGTGCCTGACAGGCACGTAATCAGTGCATGATATCCACGTGATCAGTGAATTATAGCCCCGTGATCAGTTCATCATTAGTCACGTGATCTGTGCATGACCAGCAACTTGAACAGTGTATGATCAGCCACGTAATCAGGGCATTATAGCCACGTGATCGGTGCATGATCAGTCAAGTGATCAGTGCGTGACCAGTCACGTGATCAGTGCATGATGAGCCACGTGATCAGTGCTGGATCAATTACTTGATCAGTGCATGATCAGTCAGGTGACCAGTACATGGTTGCTACGTGATCATTGCATGATCACCCACGTGAGGAGAGCATGATAGCCACGTGATCAGTGCATGATCAGTCACGTGATCAGTACATGATCAGTCACGGGAACAGTGCATGATCATTTACGTGATCAGTGCATGATCAGTCGCGTGACCAGTATATGGTAGCTACGTGATCATTGCATGACCAGACAGGTGAGCAGTGCATGATCAGCCACATGATCAGTGCATGACCAGGCACATGATCAGTGTATGACCAGCCAAATGATCAGTGCATGATAGTCACGTGATCAGTGCATGATCAGTCACGTGATCAGTGCATGGTCAGTCACGTGATCAGTGCATGATCATGCACGTGATCAGTGCATGTGGAGTCATGTAGTCAATGCATGATAGCGCCGCAATCAGTGCACGATCAGTCCCGTGATGAGTGTATGATCAGCCAAGTGATCAGTGCAAGATAGCTACGTGATCAGTTCATGATCAGTCAAATGATCAGTGCATGATCAGCCACGTCATCAGTGCATGATAGCCACGTGAGCAGTGCATACCATTACGTGATCAGTGCATACACAATCACGTGATTAGTGCATGAGAGCCACGTGATCAGTGCATGATCAGTCACGTGATCAGTACATGATCAGTCACATGAACAGTGCATGATCATTTATGTGATCTGTGCATGATCAGTCACGTGACCAATATATGGTAGCTTCGTGATCATTCCATGATGAACCACGTGAGCAGTGCATGATAGCCACGTGATGTGTGCATGATGAGTTACGTGAGCAGAGTATGATCAGCCACGTGATCAGTGCATGAGTGCCACTTGATCAGTGCATGATCAGTCACCTGATGGGTGTATGATCATTCACGTGACCTGTACATGGTAGCTACATGATCATTGCATGATCAGCCACGGGAGTAGTGCACGATAGCCACGTGATCACTGCATGATCAGTCACGTGATCAGTGCATGATCAGCCACGTGACAGTGCATGATAGCCACGTAATCAGTGCATGATCAGTCACCTGATGGGTGCATGATCAGTCACGTGATCTGTACATGGTAGCTACATGATCATTGCATGATCATCCACATGATCAGTGTATGTCCAGCCAACTGATCAGTGCATGATAGCCACGTGATCAGTGCATGATCAGTCACGTGGTCAGTGCATGATCAGTCACGTGATCAGTGTATGATCAGCCACATGATGAGTGCATGATCAATTACGTGATCAGTGCATGATCAGTCACGTGACCAGTACATGGTAGCTACGTGATCATTGCCAGATCAGCCACGTGAGCAGTGCATGATAGCCACGTGATCAGTGGATGATCAGCCATGTGATCAGTGCATGATCAGTCACGTGATCAGTGCATGGACAGTCACGTGAGCAGTGCATGATCATCCCCGTGATCAGTGCATGTGGAGTCATGTAGTCAATGCATGATAGCGCCGTGATCAGTGCACAATCCGTCCCGTGATGAGTGTATGATCAGCCAAGTGATCAGTGCAAGATAGCTACGTGATCAGTGCATGATCAGTCACATGATCAGTGTATGATCAGTCACGTGATAGGTGTGTGATCAGCCATGTGAACACTGCATTCTCAGTCACGTGATCAGGGCCTGCTGAGCTGCGTGATTACTGTCTGCTCATCTGCTTGACAATTTCCAGCTGAGCTGCACGATTCCTGCCTGTCATCACCTTGACAATTGCCACCTGTCCTGCGTAATTCCTGCCTGCTCATCTACTTGATTATTGCCAGCTGAGCAGCCTGATTTCTCAGAGCTGAGTTCCATGATTATAGCCTGCTGACTGATTCCTGCCTACTCAGCTCTATGCTCATTGCCTCCAGAGGCACATGATCAGTGTGTGACACCAAACATGATCAGCACATGATCAGTCACATCATCAATGCATGATAAGCCAGGTGATCAGTGCATGATCAATTATGTGATCAGTGCATGAACAGTCATGTGACCAGTACATGGTAGCTGCGTGATCATTGCATGATCAGCCACGGGAGCAGTGCATGATAGCCATGTGTTCAGTGCATGATCAGTCACGTGATCTGTGCATGATCAGTCACGTGATCAGTGCATGATCAATTAACTGATCAGTGCATGATCAGTCACATGACCAGTGCATGGTTGCTACGTGATCATTGCATGATCAGCCACGTGATCAGTGCATGATAGCCACGTGATCAGTGCATGATAGCCATGTGATCAGTATATGATCAGTCACGTGATAGGTGTGTGATCAGCCATGTGATCAGTGCATGATATCCACGTGATCAGTGCAGGATAGCCACGTGATCACATCATGATTATTCACGTGATCTGTACATGATCAGTCACGTGAACAGTGCATGATCAGTCATGTGATCAGTGTATGACCAGCCAAGTGATCAGCGCATGATAGCCACGTGATCAGTGCATGATCAGTCACGTGATCAGTGCATGATCAGTCACGTAATCAGTGCATGATCAGTCACGTGAACAGTGCATGATCATTTACGTGATCTGTGCATGATCAGTCACGTGACCACTATATGGTAGCTACGTGATCATTCCATGACGAGGAACGTGAGCAGTTCATGATAGAAACGTGATGTGTGCATGATGAGTTACGTGAGCAGAGTATGATCAGCCACGTGATCAGTGCATGAGTGCCACGTGATCAGTGCATGATATGTCACGTGACAGGTGTGTGATCAGCCACGTGAACAGTGCATGTTCAGCCACGTATTCAGTGCATGATAGCCACGTGATCAGTGCATGATCAGTCACTTGATCAGTGCATGATCAGTCACGTGATCAGTGTATGATCAGCCACGTGATCAGTGCATGATCAGCCAAATGGCAAGTGCATGATCAATTACGTGATCAGTGCATGATCAGCCACGTGATCAGTGCATGATCAGTCACGTGATCAGTACATGATTAGTCACGTGAACAGCGCATGATCATTTACGTGATCTGTGCATGATCAGTCACGTGACCAATATATGGTAGCTACGTGATCATTCCATGACGAGCCACGTGAGCAGTGCATGATAGAAACGTGATGTGTGCATGATGAGTTACGTGAGCAGAGTATGATCAGCCACGTGATCAGTGCATGAGTGCCACGTGATCAGTGCATGTTATGTCACGTGACAGGTGTGTGATCAGCCACGTGAACAGTGCATGTTCAGCCACGTATTCAGTGCATGATAGCCACGTGATCAGTGCATGATCAGTTACGTGAGCAGTGTATGATCAGCCACGTGATCAGTGCATGGTCAGACACGTGAACAGTGTATGATCAGCCACGTGATCAGTGCATGATATCCATGTGATCAGTGCATGATCAATCACGTGATCAGTGTATGATCAGCCACGTGAACAGTGCATGCTCAGTCACGTGATCCGGGCCTGCTGAGCTGCGTGATTAGTGTCTGCTCATCTGCTTGACAATTGCCAGCTGAGCTGCACGATTCCTGCCTGTCATCTGCTTGACAATTGCCAGCTGTGCTGTGTAATTCCTGCCTGCTCAGCTGCTTGATTGTTGCCAGCTGAGCAGCATGATTCCTCACAGCTGAGTTCCATGATTATTGCCTGCTGACTGTTTGATTCGTGCCTACTCAGCTCTTTGTTTATTGCCTCCAGAGGCACATGATCAGTGTATGATAGCAAACATGATCAGCGCATGGTCAGTCACATGATCAACGCCATTAAGTCACGTGATCACTACATGATAGGCATGTGATCAGTCCATGCTCATTCACGGTATCAGTGCATGATCAGCCACGTGATCAGTGCATGATCTGTCACATGATTAGTGTATGATCACCCACGTGATCAGTGCATGGGCAGTCATGTGATCAGTGCATGATAGCCACGTGATCAGTGCATGATCAGTCACCTGATGGGTGTATGATCATTCACGTGACCTGTACATGGTAGCTACATGATCATTGCATGTTCAGCCACGTGAGTAGTGCATGATAGCCACGTGATCACTGCATGATCAGCCACGTGAGCAGTGCATGATAGCCACGTGATCAGTGCATGAACAGTCACGTGATCAGTGCATGATCAGTCACATGATCAGTGCATGATCAGTCATGTGATAGGTATATGATCAGCCACGTGAACAGTGCATGTTCAGTCACGTGATCAGGGCCTGCTGAGCTGCGTGATTACTGTCTGCTCATCTGCTTGACAATTGCCAGCTGAGCTGCATGATTCCTGCCTGTCATCTGCTTGACAATTGCCAGCTGAGCAGCATGATTTTTCAGAGGTGAGTTCCATGATTATAGCCTGCTGACTGATTCCTGCCTACTCAGCTCTATGTTCATTGCCTCCAGTGGCACATGATCAGTTTGTGACACCAAACATGATTAGCACATGATCAGTCACATAATCAATGCATGATAAGCCAGGTGATCAGTGCATGATCAATTATGTGATCATTGAATGATCAGCCAAGTGAGCAGTGTATGATAGCCACGTGATCAGTGCATGATCAGCCACGTGATCAGTGCATGATCAGCCAAATGATCAGTGAATGATCAATTACGTGATCAGTGCATGATCAGCCACGTGATCAGTGAATGATCAGTCACGTGATCAGTGCATGGTCAATCACGTGATCAGTGCATGATCATCCACGTGATCAGTGCATGTGGAGTCATGTAGACAATGCATGATAGCGCCGTGATCAGTGCACGTTCAGTCCCGTGATGAGTGTATGATCAGCCAAGTGATCAGTGCAAGATAGCTACGTGATCAGTGCATGATCAGCCACGTTATCAGTGCATGATAGCCACGTGAGCAGTGCATACAATTACGTGATCAGTGCATGCGAAATCACGTGATCAGTGCATGAGAGCCACGTGATCAGTGCATGATTATTCACGTGATAGGTGTGTGATGAGCCAAGTGAACAGTGCATGCTCAGTCACGTGATAAGGGCCTGTTGAGCTGCGTGATTACTGTCTGCTCATCTGCTTGACAATTGCCAGCTGAGCTGTACGATTTCTTCCTGTCATCTCCTTGACAATTACCACCTGTGCTGCATAATTCCTGCCTGCTCATCTACTTGATTATTGCCAGCTGAGCAGCATGATTTCTCAAAGCTGAGTTCCATGATTATAGCCTGCTGACTGATTCCTGCCTTCTCAGGTCTTTGTTCATTGCCTGCAGATGCACATGATCAGTGTGTGACACTGAACATGATCAGCACATGATCAGTCAAATGATCAATGCATGATAAGCCAGGTGATCAGTGCATGATCAATTACGTGATCAGTGCATGATCAGTCATGTGACCAGTACATGGTAGCTGCATGATCATTGCATGTTCAGCCACGTGAGCAGTGCATGATAGCCACATGATCAGTGCATGAGTGCCACGTGATCAGTGCATGATCAGTCACGTGACAGGTGTGTGGTAAGCCACGTGAACAGTGCATGTTCAGCCACGTGATCAGTGCATGATATCCACGTGACCAGTGCAAGATCAGTTACGTGAACAGTGTATGATCAGCCACGTGAGCAGTGCATGGTCAGACACGTGAACAGTGTATGATCAAACACGTGATCAGTGCATGATATCCACGTGATCAGTGCATGATCAATCACGTGAACAGTGCATGCTCAGTCACGTGATCAGGGCCTGCTGAGCTGCGTGATTCCTGTCTGCTCATCTGCTTGACAATTGCCAGCTGAGCTGCACGATTCCTGCCTGTCATCTGCTTGACAATTGCCAGCTGTGCTGCGTAATTCCTGCCTGCTCAGCTGCTTGATTATTGCCAGCTGAGCAGCATGATTCCTCACAGCTGAGTTCCATGATTATTGCCTGCTGCCTGTTTGATTCGTGCCTACTCAGCTCTTTGTTTATTGCCTCCAGAGGCACATGATCAGTGTATGATAGCAAACATGATCAGCGCATGGTCAGTCACATGATCAAGGCCATTAAGTCACGTGATCACTACATGATAGGCATGTGATCAGTCCATGCTCAGTCACGGTATCAGTGCATGATCAGCCACGTGATCAGTGCATGATCTGTCACATGATTAGTGTATGATCACCCACGTGATCAGTGCATGGGCAGTCATGTGATCAGTGCATGATATAGACGTGACCAGTGCATGATCAGTCTCGTGATCAGTGCATGATAGCCACGAGATCAGTGCATGATCAGTCACCTAATGGGTGTATGATCATTCACGTGACCTGTACATGGTAGCTACATGATCATTGCATGATCAGCCACGTGTGTAGTGCATGATAGCCACGTGATCACTGCATGATCAGCCACGTGAGCAGTGCATGATAGCCACGTGATCAGTGCATGATCAGACACGAGATCAGTGCATGATCAGTCACGTGATCAGTGCATGATCAGCCACGTGATCAGTGCATGACCAGGCACGTGATCAGTGTATGTCCAGCCACGTGATCAGTGCATGATCAGTCACGTGATCAATACATGATCAGTCACGTGAACAGTGCGTGATCATTTACGTGATCTGTGCATGATCAGTCACGTGACCAGTATATGGTAGCTACGTGATCATTCCATGACGAGCTACGTGAGCAGTGCATGATAGAAACGTGATGTGTGCATGATGAGTTACGTGAGCAGAGTATGATCAGCCACGTGATCAGTGCATGATCAGCCACGTGATCAGTGCATGACCAGGCACGTGATCAGTGTATGTCCAGCCAAGGGATCAGTGCATGATAGCCACGTGATCAGTGCATGATCAGTCACATGATCAGTGCATGATCAGTCACGTGATAGGTGTGTGATCAGCCACGTGAACAGTGCATGCTCAGTCACGTGATCAGGGCCTGCTGAGCTGGGTGATTACTGTCTGCTAATCTGCTTGACAATTGCCAGCTGAGCTGCATGATTCCTGCCTGTCATCTCCTTGACAATTGCCACCTGTGCTGTGTAATTCCTGCCTGCTCATCTACTTGATTATTGCCAGCTGAGCAGCATGATTTTCCAAAGCTGAGTTCCATGATTATAGCCTGCTGACTGATTCCTGCCTACTCAGCTCTATGTTCATTGCCTCCAGAGGCACATGAACAGTGTGTGACACCAAACATGATCAGCACATGATCAGTCACATTATCAATGCATCATAAGCCAGGTGATCAGTGCATGATGAGCCACGTGATCTGTGCAGGATCAATTACGTGATCAGTGCATGATCAATCAAGTGATCAGTGTATGATCAGCCACGTGAACAGTGCATGCTCAGTCACGTGATCAGGGCCTGCTGAGCTGCGTGATTACTGTCTGCTCATCTGCTTGACAATTGCCAGCTGTGCTGCGTAATTCCTGCCTGCTCAGCTGCTTGATTATTGCCAGCTGAGCAGCACGATTCCTCACAGGTGAATTCCATGATTATTGCCTGCTGACTGTTTGATTCGTGCCTACTCAGCTCTTTGTTTATTGCCTCCAGAGGCACATGATCAGTGTATGATAGCAAACATGATCAGCGCATGATCAGTAACATGATCAGCGCCATTAAGTCACGTGATCACTACATGATATTCATGTGATCAGTCCATGCTCAGTCACGGTATCAGTGCATGATAGCCACGTGATCAGTGCATGATAAGTCACGTGATCAGTGCATGATCAGTCAAGTGATCACTGCATGATCAGCCACATGATCAGTGCATGATCAATTACGTCATCAGTGCATGATCAGACACGTGACCAGTACATGGTAGCTGCGTGATCAGTGTATGTCCAGCCAAGTGATCAGTGCATGATAGTCACGTGATCAGTGCATGATCAGTCACGTGATCAGTGCATGGTCAGTCACGTGATCAATGCATGATCATGCACGTGATCAGTGCATGTGGAGTCATGTAGTCAATGCATGATAGCGCCGCAATCAGTGCACGATCAGTCCCGTGATGAGTGTATGATCAGCCAAGTGATCAGTGCAAGATAGCTACGTGATCAGTTCATGATCAGTCAAATGATCAGTGCATGATCAGCCACGTCATCAGTGCATGATAGCCACGTGAGCAGTGCATACAATTACGTGATCAGTGCATACACAATCACGTGATTAGTGCATGAGAGCCACGTGATCAGTGCATGATCAGTCACGTGATCAGTACATGATCAGTCACATGAACAGTGCATGATCATTTATGTGATCTGTGCATGATCAGTCACGTGACCAATATATGGTAGCTTCGTGATCATTCCATGATGAACCACGTGAGCAGTGCATGATAGCCACGTGATGTGTGCATGATGAGTTACGTGAGCAGAGTATGATCAGCCACGTGATCAGTGCATGAGTGCCACTTGATCAGTGCATGATCAGTCACCTGATGGGTGTATGACCATTCACGTGACCTGTACATGGTAGCTACATGATCATTGCATGATCAGCCACGGGAGTAGTGCACGATAGCCACGTGATCACTGCATGATCAGTCACGTGATCAGTGCATGATCAGCCACGTGACAGTGCATGATAGCCACGTAATCAGTGCATGATCAGTCACCTGATGGGTGCATGATCAGTCACGTGATCTGTACATGGTAGCTACATGATCATTGCATGATCATCCACATGATCAGTGTATGTCCAGCCAACTGATCAGTGCATGATAGCCACGTGATCAGTGCATGATCAGTCACGTGGTCAGTGCATGATCAGTCACGTGATCAGTGTATGATCAGCCACATGATGAGTGCATGGTCAATTACGTGATCAGTGCATGATCAGTCACGTGACCAGTACATGGTAGCTACGTGATCATTGCCAGATCAGCCACGTGAGCAGTGCATGATAGCCACGTGATCAGTGGATGATCAGCCATGTGATCAGTGCATGATCAGTCACGTGATCAGTGCATGGACAGTCACGTGAGCAGTGCATGATCATCCCCGTGATCAGTGCATGTGGAGTCATGTAGTCAATGCATGATAGCGCCGTGATCAGTGCACAATCCGTCCCGTGATGAGTGTATGATCAGCCAAGTGATCAGTGCAAGATAGCTACGTGATCAGTGCATGATCAGTCACATGATCAGTGTATGATCAGTCACGTGATAGGTGTGTGATCAGCCATGTGAACAGTGCATGCTCAGTCACGTGATCAGGGCCTGCTGAGCTGCGTGATTACTGTCTGCTCATCTGCTTGACAATTTCCAGCTGAGCTGCACGATTCCTGCCTGTCATCACCTTGACAATTGCCACCTGTGCTGCGTAATTCCTGCCTGCTCATCTACTTGATTATTGCCAGCTGAGCAGCCTGATTTCTCAGAGCTGAGTTCCATGATTATAGCCTGCTGACTGATTCCTGCCTACTCAGCTCTATGCTCATTGCCTCCAGAGGCACATGATCAGTGTGTGACACCAAAAATGATCAGCACATGATCAGTCACATCATCTGTGCATGATAAGACAGGTGATCAGTGCATGATCAATTATGTGATCAGTGCATGAACAGTCATGTGACCAGTACATGGTAGCTGCGTGATCATTGCATGATCAGCCACGGGAGCAGTGCATGATAGCCATGTGATCAGTACATGATCAGTCACGTGATCAGTGCATGATCAATTAACTGATCAGTGCATGATCAGTCACATGACCAGTCCATGGTTGCTACGTGATCATTGCATGATCAGCCACGTGATCAGTGCATGATAGCCACGTGATCAGTGCATGATAGCCATGTGATCAGTATATGATCAGTCACGTGATAGGTGTGTGATCAGCCATGTGATCAGTGCATGATATCCACGTGATCAGTGCAGGATAGCCACGTGATCACATCATGATTATTCACGTGATCTGTACATGATCAGTCACGTGAACAGTGCATGATCAGTCATGTGATCAGTGTATGACCAGCCAAGTGATCAGCGCATGATAGCCACGTGATCAGTGCATGATCAGTCACGTGATCAGTGCATGATCAGTCACGTAATCAGTGCATGATCAGTCACGTGAACAGTGCATGATCATTTACGTGATCTGTGCATGATCAGTCACGTGACCACTATATGGTAGCTACGTGATCATTCCATGACGAGCCACGTGAGCAGTTCATGATAGAAACGTGATGTGTGCATGATGAGTTACGTGAGCAGAGTATGATCAGCCACGTGATCAGTGCATGAGTGCCACGTGATCAGTGCATGATATGTCACGTGACAGGTGTGTGATCAGCCACGTGAACAGTGCATGTTCAGCCACGTATTCAGTGCATGATAGCCACGTGATCAGTGCATGAACAGTCACGTGATCAGTGCATGATCAGTCACATGATCAGTGCATGATCAGTCACGTGATAGGTATATGATCAGCCACGTGATCAGGGCCTGCTCAGCTGCGTGATTACTGTCTGCTAATCTGCTTGACAATTGCCAGCTGAGCTGCATGATTCCTGCCTGTCATCTGCTTGACAATTGCCAGCTGTGCTGCATAATTCTTGCCTGCTCATCTACTTGATTATTGCCAGCTGAGCAGCATGATTTTTCAGAGGTGAGTTCCATGATTATAGCCTGCTGACTGATTCCTGCCTACTCAGCTCTATGTTCATTGCCTCCAGTGGCACATGATCAGTGTGTGACACCAAACATGATTAGCACATGATCAGTCACATAATCAATGCATGATAAGCCAGGTGATCAGTGCATGATCAATTATGTGATCATTGAATGATCAGCCACGTGAGCAGTGCATGATAGCCACGTGATCAGTGCATGATCAGTCACATGATCAGTGCATGATCAGTCACGTGATCCGTGTATGATCAGCCACGTGATCAGTGCATGATCAGCCAAATGATCAGTGAATGATCAATTACGTGATCAGTGCATGATCAGCCACGTGATCAGTGAATGATCAGTCACGTGATCAGTGCATGGTCAGTCACGTGATCAGTGCATGATCATCCACGTGATCAGTGCATGTTGAGATATGTAGACAATGCATGATAGCGCCGTGATCAGTGCACGTTCAGTCCCGTGATGAGTGTATGATCAGCCAAGTGATCAGTGCAAGATAGCTTCGTGATCAGTGCATGATCAGCCACGTTATCAGTGCATGATAGCCACGTGAGCAGTGCATACAATTACGTGATCAGTGCATGCGAAATCACGTGATCAGTGCATGAGAGCCACGTGATCAATGCATGATTATTCACGTGATAGGTGTGTGATGAGCCAAGTGAACAGTGCATGCTCAGTCACGTGATAAGGGCCTGTTGAGCTGCGTGATTACTGTCTGCTCATCTGCTTGACAATTGCCAGCTGAGCTGTACGATTTCTTCCTGTCATCTCCTTGACAATTGCCACCTGTGCTGCATAATTCCTGCCTGCTCATCTACTTGATTATTGCCAGCTGAGCAGCATGATTTCTCAAAGCTGAGTTCCATGATTATAGCCTGCTGACTGATTCCTGCCTTCTCAGGTCTTTGTTCATTGCCTGCAGATGCACATGATCAGTGTGTGACACTGAACATGATCAGCACATGATCAGTCAAATGATCAATGCATGATAAGCCAGGTGATCAGTGCATGATCAATTACGTGATCAGTGCATGATCAGTCATGTGACCAGTACATGGTAGCTGCATGATCATTGCATGATCAGCCACGTGAGCAGTGCATGATAGCCACGTGATCAGTGCATGAGTGCCACGTGATCAGTGCATGATCAGTCACGTGACAGGTGTGTGGTAAGCCACGTGAACAGTGCATGTTCAGCCACGTGATCAGTGCATGATATCCACGTGACCAGTGCAAGATCAGTTACGTGAACAGTGTATGATCAGCCACGTGAGCAGTGCATGGTCAGACACGTGAACAGTGTATGATCAAACACGTGATCAGTGCATGATATCCACGTGATCAGTGCATGATCAATCACGTGAACAGTGCATGCTCAGTCACGTGATCAGGGCCTGCTGAGCTGCGTGATTCCTGTCTGCTCATCTGCTTGACAATTGCCAGCTGAGCTGCACGATTCCTGCCTGTCATCTGCTTGACAATTGCCAGCTGTGCTGCGTAATTCCTGCCTGCTCAGCTGCTTGATTATTGCCAGCTGAGCAGCATGATTCCTCACAGCTGAGTTCCATGATTATTGCCTGCTGCCTGTTTGATTCGTGCCTACTCAGCTCTTTGTTTATTGCCTCCAGAGGCACATGATCAGTGTATGATAGCAAACATGATCAGCGCATGGTCAGTCACATGATCAACGCCATTAAGTCACGTGATCACTACATGATAGGCATGTGATCAGTCCATGCTCAGTCACGGTATCAGTGCATGATCAGCCACGTGATCAGTGCATGATCTGTCACATGATTAGTGTATGATCACCCACGTGATCAGTGCATGGGCAGTCATGTGATCAGTGCATGATATAGACGTAATCAGTGCATGATCAGTCTCGTGATCAGTGCATGATAGCCACGAGATCAGTGCATGATCAGTCAACTGATGGGTGTATGATCATTCACGTGACCTGTACATGGTAGCTACATGATCATTGCATGATCAGCCACGTGTGTAGTGCATGATAGCCACGTGATCACTGCATGATCAGCCACGTGAGCAGTGCATGATAGCCACGTGATCAGTGCATGATCAGACACGAGATCAGTGCATGATCAGTCACGTGATCAGTGCATGATCAGCCACGTGATCAGTGCATGACCAGGCACGTGATCAGTGTATGTCCAGCCACGTGATCAGTGCATGATCAGTCACGTGATCAATACATGATCAGTCACGTGAACAGTGCGTGATCATTTACGTGATCTGTGCATGATCAGTCACGTGACCAGTATATGGTAGCTACGTGATCACTCCATGACGAGCTACGTGAGCAGTGCATGATAGAAACGTGATGTGTGCATGATGAGTTACGTGAGCAGAGTATGATCAGCCACGTGATCAGTGCATGATCAGCCACGTGATCAGTGCATGACCAGGCACGTGATCAGTGTATGTCCAGCCAAGTGATCAGTGCATGATAGCCAAGTGATCAGTGCATGATCAGTCACATGATCAGTGCATGATCAGTCACGTGATAGGTGTGTGATCAGCCACGTGAACAGTGCATGCTCAGTCACGTGATCAGGGCCTGCTGAGCTGGGTGATTACTGTCTGCTCATCTGCTTGACAATTGCCAGCTGAGCTGCATGATTCCTGCCTGTCATCTCCTTGACAATTGCCACCTGTGCTGCGTAATTCCTGCCTGCTCATCTACTTGATTATTGCCAGCTGAGCAGCATGATTTCCCAAAGCTGAGTTCCATGATTATAGCCTGCTGACTGATTCCTGCCTACTCAGCTCTATGTTCATTGCCTCCAGAGGCACATGAACAGTGTGTGACACCAAACATGATCAGCACATGATCAGTCACATAATCAATGCATCATCAGCCACGTGATCTGTGCAGGATCAATTACGTGATCAATGCATGATCAGTCAAGTGATCATTGTATGATCAGCCACGTGAACAGTGCATTCTCAGTCACGTGATCAGGGCCTGCTGAGCTGCGTGATTACTGTCTGCTCATCTGCTTGACAATTGCCAGCTGTGCTGCGTAATTCCTGTCTGCTCAGCTACTTGATTATTGCCAGCTGAGCAGCACGATTCCTCACAGGTGAATTCCATGATTATTGCCTGCTGACTGTTTGATTCGTGCCTACTCAGCTCTTTGTTTATTGCCTCCAGAGGCACATGATCAGTGTATGATAGCAAACATGATCAGCGCATGATCAGTCACATGATCAGCGCCATTAAGTCACGTGATCACTACATGATATTCATGTGATCAGTCCATGCTCAGTCTCGGTATCAGTGCATGATAGCCACGTGATCAGTGCATGATAAGTCACGTGATCAGTGCATGATCAGTCAAGTGATCAGTGCATGATCAGCCACATGATCAGTGCATGATCAATTACGTCATCAGTGCATGATCAGTCACGTGACCAGTACATGGTAGCTGCGTGATCAGTGTATGTCCAGCCAAGTAATCAGTGCATGATAGTCACGTGATCAGTGCATGATCAGTCACGTGATCAGTGCATGATCAGCCACGTGATCAGTGCATGACCCGCCACATGATCAGTGCATGATTAGTCACGTGACCAGCACATGGTAGCTGCGTGATCATTTCATGATCAGCCACGTGATCAGTGCATGATCAATTACGTGATCAGTGCAAGATCAGTCACGTGACCAGTACATGGTAGCTACGTGATCATTGCATGATCAGCCACGTGATCAGTGCATGATAGCCACGTGATCAGTGCATGATAGCCACGTGATCAGTGCATGATCAGTCACGTGATACGTGTGTGATCAGCCACGTGATCCGTGCATGATATCCACGTGATCAGTGAATGATAGCCACGTGATCAGTGCATGATAACCACGTGATCAGTGCATGATCAGTCACGTGATACGTGTGTGATCAGCCACGTGATCAGTGCATGATGAGTCAGGTGATCAGTGCAGGATTCATTATGTGATCAGTGCATGATCAGTCACGTGACCAGTACATGGTAGCTACGTGATCATTGCATGATCAGCCACGTGATCAGTGCATGATCAGTCACGTGACAAGTACATGGTAGCTACGTGATCATTGCATGATCAGCCACGTGATCTGTGCATGATAGCCACGTGATCACTGCATGATCAGTCACGTGATACGTGTGTGATCAGCCACGTGACCAGTGCATGATATCAGTGCATGATAGCCACGTGAGCAGTGCATGACAGCCACGTGATCAGTGCATGATCAGTCACGTGATACGTGTGTGATCAGCCACGTGATCAGTGCATGATATCCACGTGATCAGTGCAGGATAGCCACGTGATCACTTCATGATTAGTCACGTGATCTGTACATGATCAGTCACGTGATACGTGTGTGATCAGCCACTGAATCAGTGCGTGATGAGCCACGTGATCAGTGCAGGATCAATTCCGTGATCAGTGCATGATCAGTCACGAGACCAGTACATGGTTGCTACGTGATCGTTGCATGATCAGCCACGTGAGCAGTGCATTATCAGACACGTTTTCAGTACATGATCAGTCACGTGAACAGTGCATGATCATTTACGTGATCTGTGCATGATCAGTCACGTGACCAGTATATGGTAGCTTCGTGATCATTCCATGACGAACCACATGAGGAGTGCATGATAGCCACGTGATGTGTGCATGATCAGTTACGTGAGCAGAGTATGATCAACCACGTGATCAGTGCATGAGTGCCATGTAATCAGTGCATGATATGTCACGTGACAGGTGTGTGATCAGCCACGTGAACAGTGCATGTTCAGCCACGTATTCAGTGCATGATAGCCACGTGATCATTGCATGATCAGTTACCTGAGCAGTGTATGATCAGCCACGTGATCAGTGCATGGTCAAGCAGGTGAACAGTGTATGATCAGCCACGTGATCAGTGCATGATATCCAAGTGATCAGTGCATGATCATCATGTGATCAGTGTATGATCAGCCACGTGAACAGTGCATGCTCAGTCACGTGATCAGGGCCTGCTGAGCTGTGTGATTACTGTCTGCTCATCTGCTTGACAATTGCCAGCTGAGCTGCACGATTCCTGCCTGTCATCTGCTTGACAATTGCCAGCTGTGCTGTGTAATTCCTGCCTGCTAGCTGCTTGATTATTGCCAGCTGAGCAGCATGATTCCTCATAGCTGAGTTCCATGATTATTGCCTGCTGACTGTATGATTCGTGCCTACTCAGCTCTTTGTTTATTGCCTCCAGAGGCACATGATCAGTGTATGATAGCAAACATGAGCAGCGCATGATCAGTCACATGATCAGCGCCATTAAGTCACGTGATCACTACATGATAGGCATGTGATCAGTCCATGCTCAGCCACGGTATCAGTGCATGATCAGCCACGTGATCAGTGCATGATCTGTCATGTGATCAGTGCATGATCATTCACCTGATGGGTGTATGATCATTCACGTGACTTGTATATGGTAGCTACATGATCATTGTATGATCAGCCACGTGAGTAGTGTACGATAGCCACGTGATCACTGCATGATCAGTCACGTGATCCGTGCATGATCAGTCATGTGACCAGTACATGGTAGCTGCGTGAATATCGCATGATCAGCCACGTGAGCAGTGCATGATCAGTCACGTGATCAGTGCATGATCAGCCACATGATCAGTGCATGACCAGGCACGTGATCAGTGTATGTCCAGCCAAGTGATCAGTGCATGATAGCCACGTGATCAGTGCATGATCAGCCACGTAAGCAGTGCATGATAGCCACGTGATTAGTGCATGATCAGACACGAGATCAGTGCATGATCAGTCACGTGATCAGTGCATGATCAGCCACGTGATCAGTGCATGACCAGGCACGTGATCAGTGTATGTGCAGCCAAGTGATCAGTGCATGATAGCCACGTGATCAGTGCATGATCAGCCACGTGAGCAGTGCATGATAGCCACGTGAGGCGTGCATGATAGCCACGTGATCATTGCATGATCAGTCACGTGATACGTGTGTGATCAGCCACGTGATCAGTGCATGATATCCACGTGATCAGTGCGTGCAGAGTCCCATGATCAGCGCCTGTCAGTCACTGATCATTGCCTGATAAACACGTGATCAGTGCCTGATCAGCCACGTCATCAGTGCATGCGCAGTCACGTCATCAGTGCATGATAGCCACGTGATCAGTGCATGCTCAGTCACGTGATCTGTACTTGATCAGCCACGTGATCAGTGCCTGCAGAGTCACGTGATCAGGGCCTGCTGAGCTGCGTGATTCCTGCCGGCTCATCTGCATGACAATTGCCATCTGAGCTGCGTGATTCCTGTCGGCTCATCTGCTTGACAATTGCCAGCTGAGCTGCGTGATTCCTGCCTGGTCACATGCTTGATTATTGCCAGTTGAGCAGCATGATTCGTCACTGCTGAGCTCCATGCTTATTGCCTGCTGATTGCGTGGTTCGTGTCTGCTCAGCTCTTTGAGTATCGCCTCCTGAGGTCCCTGTTCGGTCGCCACCTGCCGGGGACCAGCCCCAACTGATCCAGGGTATTCGAAGGAGAGATGGCCTAGGCGACTATTTATATGCTAATCAGAGATGTCAAGAATAATAGTATGAGGAGAGCTCAGTAGGAAAATTCGGTGGAGAAAAGAGACTGAGTAGCTTGCTTTACGCGGAAGACCAATCAAACTTCAAGACAAGAAGTTTGCACCACTTACGTAGGCCGCAGGCGCCCTCTCGAATAGCGAAAGGTGCCTCACCCTAGACACCTTCTCGAGTGGGTCTTAGCAGCCCAGGCATAATTAGTAAGCGTGGTGGGTTCCGCGCTCCAGGTGGAGACTCAGCTGGAAGTTAAAGGGAAGAATGACAAGGAACTTTATGAATTGGAGCTGTAAGTTAACTCTTTGACAGAGAGAGCGAGATGGTGGTGGGGGACAGCCCCCAGTAAAATCAGAGGTGAGAGCACAAAGCAATACAGTAGGCAGACTCTGGTTTTTTTGGGGGGGAGATGCTCGAGAATATCTGGGTGGACTCCTGAGGCTCGATCCCGCATTTGCGTATGCCGAGCCTCCTTCCTCATGACCTTTGTCCAGAGTGGAAGGCCTCCCGGGCTCCCGGCACATGATCAGTTTCGGGAGTAGAGTATGATAAGCCACTTGATCAGTGCATGATAGCCACGTGATCACTGCATGATCTGTCACATGATCAGTGTATGATCATCCACATGTTCATTGCATGGGCAGTCATGCGATCAGTGCGTGATATAGACGTGATCAGTGCATGATCAGTCTCGTGATCAGTGTATGATCAACCACGTGGTCAGTGCAGGATAGCCAGGTAATGAGTGCATGAGAGCCAGATGATCAGGGCATTATCAGTCAGGTGATCAGTGTATGATCAGCCAAGTAATCAGTGCATGGTAGCCAACTGTTCAGTGGATGATCAGTCACGTGGTCAGTGCATGATCAGTCACGTGATCAGTGCATGATCAATTACGTGATCAGTGCATGATCAGTCATGTGACCAGTACATGGTAGCTGTGTGATCATTGCGTGATCAGCCACGTGAGCAGTGTATGATAGCCACGTGAGCAGTTCATGATCAGCCACGTGATCAATGCATGATCAGTCAAGTGATCAGTGCATGATCAGTCACGTGACCAGTACATGGTAGCTACGTGATAAATGCATGATCAGCCACGTGATCAGTGCATGATAGCCACGTGATCAGTGCATGATCAGTCACGTGATACGTGTGTGATCCGCCACGTGATCAGTGCATGATATCCACGTAATCAGTGCATGATAGCCACGTGATCACTTCATGAGTAGTCACGTGATCTGTGCATGACCAGGCACGTGAACAATGTATGATCAGCCACGTGATCAGTGCATGATAGCCACGTGATCAGTGCATGATCAGTCATGTGAACAGTGCATGGTCAGTCACGTGATCAGTGTATGATCAGCCACGTGATCAGTGCATGATCAATTACGTGATCAGTGTATGATCAGCCATGTGACCAGTATATGGTAGCTATGTGATCATTGTATTATCAGCCACGTGAGCAGTGCATGATAGCCACGTGATCAGTGCATGATCAGTCACGTGATCATTGCATGATCAGCCACGTGAGCAGTGGATGATAGCCACGTGATCAGTGCATGATCAGTCACGTGATCAGGGCATGATCAGTCACGTGATCTGTGCATGATCAATTACGTTACCTTTGCATGATCAGTCACGTGACCAGTTCATGTTAGCTACGTGATCATTGCAGGATCAGCCACGTGAGCACTGCATGATAGACACGTGATCAGTGTATGATCAACTACATGAGCAGTGTACGATCAGCCACGTGATCAGTGCATGATCAGACACGTGAACAGTGTATGATCAGCAACGTGATCAGTGCAGGATTAGTCACGTGATCTGTGCATGACAGGAACGTAATCAGTGTATGAAATATACGTGATCAGTGAATTATAGCCACGTGATCAGTTCATGATTAGTCATGTAATCTGTGCATGACCTGGCACGTGAACAGCGTATGATCAGCCACGTGATCAGTGCATTATAGCCACGTGATCAGTACATGATCAGTCAAGTGATCAGTGGGTGAACAGTCACGTGATCAGTGCATGATGAGCCACGTGATCAGTTCAGGATCAATTACGTGATCAGTGCATGATCAGTCACGTGACCAGTACATGGTAGCTACGTGATCATTGCATGATCAGCCACGTGATCAGTGCATGATAGCCACGTGATCAGTGCATGATAGCCACGTGATCAGTGCATGATCGGTCACGTGATACGTGTGAGATCAGCCACGTGATCAGTGCATGATATCCATGTGATCAGTGCATGAGAGCCACGTGATCAGTGCATGAGAGCCTTGTGATCAGTGCATGATCAGTCACGAGATACATGTGTGATCAGCCACGTGATCAGTGCAGGAAAATTACGTGATCAGTGCATGATCAGTCACGTGACTAGTACATGGTTTCTACGTGATCACTGCATGATCAGCCACGTGATCAGTGCATGATAGTCACCTGATCAGTGCATGATCAGTCACATGATACGTGTGTGATCAGCCACGTGATCAGTGCATGATATCAGTGCATGATAGCCACGTGATCAGTGAATGAGAGCCAGGATATCAGTGCATGATCAGTCACGTGATACGTGTGTCATCAGCCACGTGATCAGTGCATGATATCCACGTGATCAGTGCATGATAGCCTCGTGATCAGTGCATGATAGCCACGTGATCAGTGCATGATCGGTCACGTGATATGTGTGTGATCAGCCACGTGATCAGTGCATGAGAGCCACATGATCAGTGCATGATCAGTCACGTGATACGTGTGTGATCAGCCACGTGATCAGTGCATGATATCCACGTGATCAGTGCATGATAGCCACGTGATCAGTGCATGAGAGCCTTGTGATCAGTGCATGATCAGTCACGAGATACATGTGTGATCAGCCACGTGACAAGTGCAGGAAAATTACGTGATCAGTGCATGATCAGTCACGTGACCAGTACATGTTAGCTACGTGATCATTCCATGATCAGCCACGTGATCAGAGCATGATATCCACGTGATCAGTGCATGATAGCCACGTGATCAGTGCATGATCAGTCACGTGATACGTGTGTGATCAGCCACGTGATCAGTGTATGATCAATAACTTTACCATTGCATGATCAGTCACGTGACCAGTACATGGTAGCTACGTGACCATTGCAGGATCAGCCACGTGAGCACTGCATGATAGACACGTGATCAGTGCATGATCAGCTACATGAGCAGTGTATGAGCAGCCACGTGATCAGTGCATGATCAGACACGTGAACAGTGTATGATCATCCACGTGTTCAGTGCATGGGCAGTCATGTGTTCAATGCAGGATATAGACATGATCAGTGCATGATCAGTCTCGTCATCAGTGTATGATCAGCCAGTAATCAGTGCATGATAGCCAACTGTTCAGTGGATGATCAGTCACGTGATCAGTGCATGATCAGTCATGTGATCAGTACATGATCAGTCACGTGAACAGTGCATGATCATTTACGTGATATGTGCATGATGAATCACGTGACCATTATATGGTAGCTAGTGATCATTGCATGACCAACCACGTGAGCAGTGCATGATAGCCACGTGATGTGTGCATGATCAGTTATGGGAGCAGAGTATGATAAGCCACGTGATCAGTGCATGATTGCCACGTGATCAGTGCATGATCAGTCACGTGATCTGTTCATGATCAGTCACGAAATACGTGTGTGATCAGCCACGTGATCAATGCATGATATCAGTGCATTATAACCACGTGATCAGTGCATGATCAGTCACGTGTTACGTGTGTGATCAGCCACGGCTGATCAGTGCCATGATGAAGCACGTGATC
>NW_020191998.1:0-18394 GCF_002263795.3 Bos taurus | reverse complement strand
CCTGCAGCATGCACTGAGTGGATGATGTAGTAGTATAATACTTCTTGGCCATCCACTTTGGGATAACACTGATATGCACTCTGTTTATATTACGGACAATGCTGCAATGGAGAACTGTGACCTGTACTATTCTGCTGCTAGCAATGTGTAGGATATATTTCTAAAGGATTTGTAACCTGGAGTATTTGTAACTGAGAGAGCATTTGATAAGATGCTACCAGTAAGAACCTTCTGAGCCAGTAAAGAGCCTTTCTGTTTAAACTGCAACTTCTCTATCACACCACTCCCCACCTGTGTTTAAAACTGCTTTCCAGCGTTTTCTAACCTTTAGAACACTCTACAGTCTTTCCTATCATCAGCACTGCCCTTATTCTCGGTGCATTTAAACATCACCAGGTACGTACCTGTTGTCTCCACTCTCCTCTGGTCCCATCACTGCTCAACTCACTCCATTAGAGCTGGAGCCAACGTGGCCAGATAACTCCTTGAGTGTAGAGAAATGGGTCATGGATGATCTGAACCAGGAGCCTCGTGCCCAGGAGAGAGAGAGTGTCTGTAAGGGGTGTAACTGGGGAGAAGGAAAGGTATATTAGGTTTGATCCACAGTAATTTCTCAGGTGAAGATTCTACAGAGCCCACATGTGGGAGCAGGAGTCTTGGTTGGAGAATTTGTACTTGGGAATTTGTACCCAAATAGCACAGCTAAAATGGGAGGCAGGGACTACAAAGGGAACAACATGTGAGTGAGTCTGCTGTGAACCTGCTGTGAGTGCCAGGGAGAGACACACACGGGCAAGGATGCAGCAGAGAGCAGGAAGGCAGCAGCAGGCATTCCAAAAGGAAGGGGAGAGCGTCATGGCAATAAGGACGTGTCACAGAAGCATGTGCCACAGAAGGGTGGCGGTAAATGGAAAAGGGATCAGAAGTCATTCATAAGTCTTGGCAAGTTGCTTCATGAGAGGCTAAGGGGCAGAATCAGACCATAGGATACAATGAAAGACAGGATAAAATAGGTAGGTAAAACCCCATTCATGTTCAAATCGCAGATTTTGTTAAAATGCTCTCTTAAGGAACATAGAAATACAACCTCACACGGCAGGACGTTGAAAATTTAGGGTGATGGCTGACAGAATGACTCCCTGCCTAGAAGAGATGCCGTCAGCAACAGTTCTGTGCAGAGTCGGGCAGAGAGCCCATGACACCGGCGGACGGATGTGATGGGAGACACGTGTGGTAAAGGCTGGTGACTTGAGGTCTTCAGGGAAAGAGGGTGTTCTTGCAGACTACAATTCACCACTGTGCAGATAACATCAAGGGGGGGGCTTTTTGGGTTCTTAAGGAATTACTTAACCTGAAAAAATTTACTTTAAACTGAATTTAAAATTGGCACCATGTAAAGTGCAATGGCTTCCCTGGTGGTTCGGGTTGGTAAAGAATCTGCCTGCAATGCCGGAGGCACAGGTTTGACCCCTGGGTCAGGAAGATCCTCTGGAGAAGAAAATGGCAGCCCACTCCAGTATTCTTGCCTGGAGAATCCCATGCACAGAGGAGCCTGGCTGGCTACAGTCCATGGGAAGTCATTGGAGGAATAAACCCAGCAACATGAGGAAGTGTGCTGTGTGCTGGGTTTTTCACCAGGACAAAGCCTGCTGGCTTTGGATCAACCCCTTCTGTCTCTGAAACTTTTCTTGTATTTCATTGTCTTTCTTTTTAATAATTTAAAAGTCACATTCCTTAAACTTTCCAAGCAGTTTTCCTGGTGGGCTTTCCTCCCATGGAAGTAGGATTTTAGGCATGGGTTCTATGTTTCCTTTTTACCTAAACTTCATAAAAAGTCCAAACATTTTTTTGAGGCAACAGTTCTCAAACTGTAGAAATAAATTATTTTGGTCCATACTGGCCAAGACTACAAAAATTGCTCCTCAGTCTCCTGAGTTTAAAAATAGGCTCTGTGGTACCATCAAGGTTCCTGCTGATCTCAGATCCTGTGATCTTGCTGGTGCTTGACTACTGCCATGCACCTGTCTGACTGCCAGGGCCCTGTGTCATCCATCTGTGTGGGCACGTGGCATCAATGTGCTGTATTTATGGAGAAGTATTTCAGAGCAGGATCAAATCCCGGGATCAGGGACTGCCAGCACTGAGCTAGCACTGACTCGCCCCCCGCCCCACCCCCTTCCCTTCACCACGTGTGCGCTCCACTCATGTCAACTCAGCCCCCGATGTGTTTCCCCCTCCAAGTTGGTGCCCATCTCAGGACACTGGTACCTGCTCTTCCCTCTCCTAGAATGCCATTGTCCTAGAGCTTAAAGTGGCTGCTGTTTTCTGCTCAGCTGGATGGCAGCTCAGATATTAACCTCTCGGATGGGCATTCTTGGACCAGCCTGTCTAATGCTGGTGTTTCCCGTTTACCATCCCTCGGGATCCTGATGTTTTCCATCAGTGTTTTGTTTAGTCACTAAGTCATGTCTGACTCCTGCGACCCCGGGACTGCAACCTGACAGGGTCCTCTATCCCTCGGATTTCCCTGGCAGGAATACTGGAGTGGGTTGCCATTTTCTTTTCCAGGGGATTTTCCCTGACCCAGAGATTGAACGCGTGTCTCCCTGCTTGGCAGGTGGATTCTTTACCACTGAGTCACCTGGAAAGCTCAGTTTTTTTCTTTGTAATGCTAATCAAACTTTTCCCCAATTAAAATTTTTATTTATAAGAGTCTGTGTACTCCAGAAAGTCACATGAAGTCAGGGTCCCTATCTGTTCACTTATTAATGTGCCTCCAGTGATTACAATTCTCAGTTGATAAGTATTTATTGAGTAATGAATACAAGAGCCTTAAGGTCCCTTTAATTCAAATTCATGGATTAAAAATGAGACGGGAGCTGCCAGGTGTCACACAGGTGGTCACCTCAAGCCAATCCAGAGATAGTGAACTGCACACGTTTAGAGCAGAATGAACTGCTAATGACTGAAAAAGAAGATGGACACTGGGATTCCAGTGAAAAACATTCTCCACAATATAAACTGTGGGAAATTTAGTGTGACTTATTAGACCAACAGATCTTATGAAAACAGGAGCAAAAATGGCCTCAGTGACTTGATATACCTGAAGAATTCAAACTCAGAGACTCCTAAGGCCTTACCCAGGATTTATTGGCATAAAGTTCTTCTGGTGTGGGGGGGTGGAGGAAGCCATCTAAGTGTGTCTCCTGATATTTTTATTTTAACATGTTCATGAGCAAAACAAAGAATATGAAACAAAGACACCTTCAAGCCTATATGGTTAGGTGATTTTAAATTATTGATTCAAAAGTATAATTTTCTCTTGAAATGAAATGTGATTTCTGCCTCTAAATACAAGAAGGAGTGTCTGGACTTCGTCACCTACTACTGGTAATTAGAAAGCTGAACAAAATCCATGAAATGAACCTTGAGTCAGAATGCTTGGCCAGAGGCAACCTGGAAATCAACCCCATCACCATAAATCCTGAGACTGCAGGTCACGTGGTGAGAAGTCCCTGGGCTTCCTCGCCCTGCTGCTGTCCTCCTGCCTGCCCTTCCCAATCAAGTCTCTTGCTTTGTGTCAGCACGTGTGAGCCCGCTCTAGGGCCCCGGGAAGGGTTTCCCTTCCTGCAATGATAAGAGGAACAGCGTCTAGACTTCCTCACCTACTATTGGGAATTAGAAAGCTGAACAAAATAGGAACCGGTTCTCAGACCCTGAACAGCAGGCAGTGTTAGGCTCCAGGACTAGGTTCCTCGAGTGAAGGTGAGCACACACGTCAACCTGATGACTCAGCAGCTCTCTGCCTTCAGGGGGTTTTCACGCTGCAGCTGAGGGTAGAGGAACCATAAACATTCTGGCAAAAATCTGAATTGAGAACACTGGTGAGCTGGGAGGCCACGGAGGCTATAATCTGTGTGGCAGAGCATCAAAGAGGAGGGAGCTACTCCGAGAAAAAATTCCACAACTGCTTATGCTATGCTATGCTAAGTCACTTCAGTTGTGTCCGACTCTGTTCGACCCCATAGACGGCAGCCCACCGGGCTCCCCCGTCCCTGGGATTCTCCAGGCAAGAACACTGGAGTGGGTTGTCATTTCCTTCTCCAGTGCATGAAAGTGAAAAGTGAAAGTGAAGTCGCTCAGTCGTGTCCGATTCTTAGCGACGCCAGGGACTGCAGCCTACCAGGCTCCTCCTTCCATGGGATTTTCCAGGCACGAGTACTGGAGTGGGTGCCACTGCCTTCTCCACCACAACTGCTTAACGATCCCTCTAAGTCTCTCGAATATCAATATGAAGAGACACAGGTGAGGTTCCATAATGAATAATAACATAAAACATTGGTTTCACGAGCAAAAAAACAATTCCTTCTACATTAAAATTTTTTTCAAAATATGGCAATTAAATGAAGGATAGTGCGTAGTACACACATAAATGGATATGTTTCTAGAAAGCAATTTTTTAAAAGACGTCAATAAACCTCTTGTCATTCCAATTTTAGAATTCTACTAAAAAAGTGAAAAAACTGTGGCAGTATGTCTGCATACAAAAGGCCTTCGAATAGCTTTCATATTCTTTTAATTTTTTTTAATTGGTGGAAAGTTGTTTTACCATTTTGTGTTGGTTTCTGCCATACAACAAAGCAAATTAGCCAATAATTATATATATACGTGTATATTTGTATATCACTTGCTTCTTGAGCTTCTCTCCCTCCTTCAATAGCTTTAGTTTTAGGATGGAAAAGTTATAAGGAGCCCTCCGTTTAATGTCTAAATACTAAGGAAATCGTTAACAATGTCACACATGTTCCTAACTCAGTATTATCCTTCCATTACGATGTTTATGAATATTTAAAAATACCGATCAGTAAGTGCATTGAGCAGCTACTATTTGCATTGCAAGGAGTCAGCCAGCACCACTTGCGTTAGGCTGAGACTAGGGGTACGCATAGGAGTGGTAGCAAAACAGGAAGGCGTGTCCTGCTCAGAGCTTGTGATGCAGGAAGTTGGAGGCTGACAGGAATAGGGGCCCCCACGGGCTTGCTTAGAGGAACAAATTCCCGCCGATTTGTTTCTAATTGGAAAAGATAAATGAGGACACAGTCACTGACCAAGACCGGACCTTGAGGCCTATTGCAGCAGAATTTGGGGGTGTGGGTTTCCAGAATAGTTGCTGCGGAGCATGGGACAGGGCCTCGTGGGTTGTAGTTTCCTCTCCTTTAACTGAAACTCCTCTTTGGTCATCTTCAACTGAGCAGCTAGCTATGTTGTGGGTAAAGTTTATCATTGACTACACATAATGGTAAAAACAACAGTAACGTGGAATGATAAAGATAATAGTAATTTTCATTATGTATTTCATCTACAATATTGTATCTTTCACGTAAAATCTATACTATCACAAATTTCAAAGCACCAAAGTCTGGCCATTTGGTCGACCTGTCTGCGGTGATTGCCCGGCTACAACCAAACAGCATGAACGCCAGCGGAACAATCTCGAATCGCAGGGCGGAAAAGGCACAGCACCACCACTCCGCACTCGTTTCCTCTGAGTTCGCATTTCTCTCCTCTGAGCGGTCTCCCGTCCGCGCGTGTTGAGAGGCTCTCCCAGGACTGAAGACCGCGCCAGGCTCGCGTTTCCTTGTACCCTCACCGCACGGCCCCGGCCACTTTCCGGGTCTCAAACATTTGTTTAGTGCCTCTGACCACCGTGCCCGGGCAGGACTACAGCCGCGCATTGGGCGACCTCCTTGCTCGCCCGCCTCGTTCCCTGTTGTCACCCGCGGGAAGGGACCCGTGTGTGGTCCACACAAACGACGAGCCCGCAATGTGAACAGAAGAAACTACAGGCGTTCTCCGCGAAGACGCAGCCCGGCCTCGGACGATCGCAGAGCTTAGTGACACGACAGCTGCCATCGCGGAGCAGCTACCCCGCCGCCCGGCCCTGGTGCGAACCGGGGCCCCCAGGCGGCGAGAACGTGGGGCCGTGAGATCCAAGCACAGGGATGTCGGTGCCGCGGGGAGGGCCGGGCGCGCAGCCCAGCGACGCCTTGTTCCGCGCGTCCGGCCAGGCTCCACTCCGTGTGAGGACGCCCGTGATCCAGGAATGGCCGGCGGGAACCCTGAGCCGTCCGACGACGGAGACACAGGGCCATTCCCAGCCGAGGAGTGAAAAACGGAAAATGTGGCCCCAGGACACCGCTCGGGGCACCATCACTCTCCTGGGCGCAAGCGCTAACCCAGGCGTCCCCGCGGGCGGAGAACACGTTCGGATCGCCGTAGAGCTTCTAGATACACGGCCGTACTCGCCACGCAAGCCTCACCGTTCAAGTCCAGCGGGAGCAGGACGCGTCCAGGGCTGGAGACCGGGCCCAGGCGGCCCGCCAACGAGCCCCCCAAGCACGGACTCGGCCGTGCTGGCCAAGCTCTAGAGCCTGGAGCGGGGTACCGAGGATGGGAAACGAACGCCCCTAACGGTGACGCAGGAGCCTGGCCGCCGAGCCACAGGAATCCCGGTGCGAAGACTCTTCCCCTGCTTGCTCCAAGGCCCCGCGAATAGAAGGACGCGGGGAGATGCTGGTCGACCCCGAGCGCCAACCACCTCGCACCCCCGCAGCGCCAGGCCATCTCACGGACACCTGCAGAATCAATCTTCAGCAGGAGCAGGCGTGCCCAGATCTCCGAAGCACCGGGGTTATCGCCGCCAGTGCTGCGAGTCTCTGGAGCTCCGCTTCGCTTTCGCTGGCTGAGTCGCAGCCCTTATGAAGGTCGCCGAAGGAAAGGAACGCTCTGAAAGCGGCCGCCAGGGGCGCCCGACAACCGGTTCGAGTGTCCCCGGGACGACTCGCCGGCAGGCCGCAGCGGCGCCAACTGCCCTAACGCCCGAGCTCGCCCGGGGCCTCTGCCTCGGAGGGGGCTCCCCGCTCGGGACAGCGCGACGCGGCCTCGCGGAGCGGCCCAGGCGGCAGACGAGGGCGGGCGGAGAGCGGGAGGCCGCGGCGGAGAGGCCCTCCCCGCGAGACTGCAGGGCCGCAGGCCAACCTGAGCAAGGGAGATTCTGCAGGGGGCTGGGCTGTGTGAACTGTGAGCTGAAACAGCGAAAGGAAAACGGAAAGAACGAAAGGAAAACGGAAAGAACGAAAGCACGGAAGACATCTTAATCTGTAATTTCAGAATTGAGATGTTACTAAAGTACAAAAATACAAGGCTCAGAAGCTAGGAAAGAAATGACTGGAAACTTGACTATGTAATTGGTCTTTTAGTCTTCACCAAGCAAAGCCAGATGACAAGAAACGGGTGTGTGAGAACATTTGTGTGACTACATGTATATTAAGAATGTTGACATCAGCATTACATAACAGAATATTTAGAAAACATGCAAGGCACCAAGTAAATTTTCAGTGCATTCACATAACACAAGACTATCAATTTGCTTTTGGTTTATTGCTGTTGTTTAAATGAGTTAGATCCATAGGTACTGACTTGGAAAGATATCGATGGCAAACTGTCAAATGAAAACAAAGTTTTAGCACTTCCAGGGGTATATATATATACCTTTTTAAAAAATGAAGTGGAAAAATAGAGTTAGAATAGCCAAAGCGGTTTTAAAGAGCAAGAATCAAGTCTTCCCTGTAGCCTGGAGTCTGGACAGAAAGACGTGCCAGAAACAAAGATGGGCCACACCACGTGCCTCTCTGCTCCCTCCTACTATAGTCTTGGGAAGGCAGCTGGCATCTCAGCCCCTGCACCTCTCTGCTCCACTAACACCCACAGCCCCTGCAGGCAATCAGAACTCTGACTCTGCAGGCCTGGGATCCCTATGTCCACAGTCTCTTCCTTCATGTCAGGAGCCTGTAGCAATACACTTGGTTTGCCCAATCATCCATGCCCAGAGCTGCTGGCTCTAACATATACCTGTGCAGTCCTTCTCTCTATAAGCTTTGAGCTGATATCCTAAGGGAAGACCATTCCCCTCACAAAACAGGTATGAACCACGGGAACAACCGGAAGTTTGCACCTGGACTGATTATACAAACTCTGTGTGCACACTTAACTCCCAAAGACACTATCCTTTTCACTGTGCTGTTTGCATGGCATGGCCATTGCTTACTTGAAGCATCCAGGCTCACTTATGCGGCAGGAAGAAATACGAAGCACACACACACACACACACACGTACAAACATAGAGGCACACACACACCCCAGGAGCTAATCTGGACTCCTGCTAGGGCTGGCAATGGTGGGAGCAGAAAAGAGATCACTGTTGCTGCTTCTCGGGTCCTCTGCACTGGCAGACCCTGGTTGCTTTGCTGACTTCACCGTGGGGAGTCCGGGCTTGGGGCGCCCTAGTCTGCAGTTTGCTGTCCAGCGCCCTGTGCTTTATTCGGTCCACTCTACCCTCTCTCCTCAATGCACAGTCACCATTAAGAAATAAGTATCAACACACATTGCATTTAATTTTCAAACTTGAACAAAGTTTAAGAACAGAGGGAAACTGAGTTATTGTGAAGAAGGTAGTGAAAACTTTTATTTATCTTTTTTGTAGCTACCAAAATGTTCAAATATAGTCTATAAAAGCTTACTATTTTTTAAAATTAGGAAAAGTAAATAATCTCTCATTGCTCCTTCTTGCCCATCACCACCTCTGCCCCAGCATCTGTCACACTGGGCTCACCTGATGACATGCCTATTCTCCTGGTTGGAGACTTCTTTCACACTCATCACTATCCTCTGTGCTCACTACACACCTGAGGCCATGGTAGCCATTCACATGGTAAGTCAGGGGATTTTTCTCTAGTAAGCCTGAGGGTTGTATTTTTTTTTTTTTTTTAATTTTAATAGAAACCTCTCCTATCTCTCCTCTAAAGTCACAACCTTTGCAGATGCTGTAACATTGGGTGTGAATGACAGAAAGAGGCTGTTTCCATATCAGTCCCTGAGCTGGCATATGCCTAACAGAGTGGTGGATGTTACTGTCATTAATATTTCCTGGGTGGTGTTAGAAGATCCAGGCTGAGAGGAGAAATTGGACAATTTGGCAAGACACAGATCAAACCAGGAGCTAAAGCAAGTCCCTCTCATTGTTTCAAAGTCAAGAACTCAGCCACCACTGTCCTCCTCTGCATCCTCATGCAGGACGGTTGAAACTGACCAGATAAAGCTGAGGAGATGGAAAGAAGTTATGACAGCCAAACCTCTAAAGCCCTGCTAGATACTCCAGGCATGAGTTCCCAACCACTCACCTGTGGCCAAAATAAATTAATCAATTAGTTAATTTTTTTAAAAGACTGAATCCAGCAAAAAGAAAAAAAAAATGAAAAATGACATTTCATTTCTCTTTATTTTCATTCTTCTTCTGACATTCTGTACCTGATTCTGTTAGATATTTAAGATGCTTACAAAACTCAGGTCACAGAAAAGGACGAATTTCCAGTGTGTTTAGTGTCTCAGGGAACAAGCACACATCACTTGTGCTGAATAGTCCAAGGAGATGTGAGGAGAGCAATGAACCAAAACCACCAGAAAACTCCAAGAGGAGAGCAGCCCATGGACCCCAGAGCAGCTGTCTGCGGGCTCACTCAGGGGTAGCAGAGGACCTGCAGGCTGGCTGGGCTTCCTGAGCCCCCAGACTGCTGGGGAAGGCTGCCGTCTTTCAATGATGATTCAGACTCCCCATCAGGAAAACCAGGCTTGATCTCAGCATCTCTGACTCAGTAAATACCTTCAGGACCCACCCCAAGTCCACCCTCTACTCCTCTCTCTCAGGCAGAACGAATCAACTGCATTCAGTGCGGGCTAGGTTGCTGATCATCCTGGGGTGCGAAGGCCAGGGCTGGCCACTTAACTCACCACCTGGGGATTCTTGGGGTCATAAGAACTTACCTAATTCCTCATTCAGGGTGAGGAACAGCAGTGGCTGTGAAAGGAAGGAAGGCCCAATAAGGCAAAGGGACAGGCAGAGTCAAGGTGAAACGACAGGAGGCTGTCTGTACAGGAAGCTAACCAGGGCAGCATGACCAGCCCTTCTATTCAGGGACAGGCAGGTGCCCTTGTCACCAGAAGCAAATGCAAATCAACCAGGGTCCCAGGGCTGTGACTCACAGCAGGTAATGACATCAGCTTCTTGGTCCCTGTACCAGATGGGCACTTGTGAATCTGGGATGGCCAAGGAGAGCCAAGCCAGGTGGAAGATTAGCCCATGGAGCCTGCAGACCTTGACACCCACTGGGCGGAACACAGAGAGAAGGGCTGACTGGTCACCAACTCTCAGTAAGGGGAGGGCGGGAAGCTTTGGCCTGAGTCTCATTCCTAGGACCTACCTACAAGGTTAAAGATGGACCTGATCGTTACTAGATTCTTTTAACAGAAGCCCAGGGTTCCTACTATACCTAGTTTCTAAGGGGCCATGGTGAAGATTGAAGAAAATGTTAGCATCATTCCTTCATCATTCATTTGTAAATTCATCCAATATTTACTGGACATTTTTATCACTAGTGATAAAGAACAAAATCTGTCTTTGAGAAGCTCATTCTCTGCTGGTAATACAGAAAGTAACCCCCATCACAGGGCAGTGGAGAGTCCACTCGCTCCACTCAGGAGTCTGGGGGCCCTGACAGTCTCATAGAGGGGGCAGGTTCAGGTGAGTCTTTAAAAGTGAGACTTTTGTACCTGGAGGTGGAGGCAGCTAGTGTGAACAGGAACGTTTGTGAAAATGAACCTCATCCCCCCCACCCCCAACCCCCGCCTTCTCCTCTCAGGTGCTGGACCACATGGCACCCTGGGCTGTTCTTTGAAATCCCCATGCTCCCCCAGTTACAGAGCATTTCCCTTCTCTCTGAAATTCCCCTGAAACACACTTCTCTTCCAGCAACAGACAGCTCATTCCTTCACTGGCTTCAAGCCTTTACTTAAACACTCCATCCTGGGGAGAGATCCCACACCTCACACGGAAGGCATCAGCTCCATCCTTCTCTTCCATTTGTCCTGCTCTCTCACTCTCTCTTATTTCTTGCATCTCTGTCAGCCTCTAGGGATGGGGCTGTGGGTGAAGGGAGATGTGGGGAGAGGGTAGGGTGCTATCTTCTCTCCACAGGTTTTGCTGGAAAAGAAGCTGTTTTTCTTCAGACAAGGCATGAATATAAATTGCAGGTAAATTGAAACTTAAATTGAAGGTGTTAATAAATTGAATATTAAGTGTGAAAGACAAAAAACATGAAACCTTTTGGATAATACCTAACAGAATGCTAATATGATGTCTGGGGGATGAAGAACTTCTTTAAAGAGCCAAACAAATGAGTAAGCAAAAATGGATAAATATGATCATGTTACAAGTAACAACTGCTGCTCATCAAAAGACATCATAAAATGAGGAAAGCAAAAGCCAGGGAGTGGGAAGTGACATGTGCAACAAGTGTAAAGATCTTTAACCAATAAATATATTTATTTTAAAGTAGATGTCAAAAACACATTAACAGGCATTGCATGGAAGGTGAAACATGGAAGTCCAATGAACATTTAAAATGTGATCAATTTCATTTGTGATAAATTAAATACTAGATAAAAGTGTAACAAAACAGCATCTCACAGCTCACAGTTGAGCAAACATTTGTGAGTGACTATGAAAGGCTGGCTCAGATGTGGAACAGAAGAAGCTGTCATTCCTTGTTAATCAGAATGGCAACTGTTGTAACATAGCACAGCTGCACAAGTGCACACCCTAGGCTTCATTAATTCCCATCCAGCTCATAAAACAGATACATGTGAATGATATTCTTAAAAGCAAAGAGCTGTAAACAGCGCCAACATCCAGCAACAATAGAATGGATAGATCTGGTACATCTAAAGTATGGACTACTATATAACAGTAAAAGTAACTCAATGGCATGCATATGAATGAATGAACCTCAGAAACCGATACCAGACACAAAATAAATATTATGTCACAAAAGGATAATCACTGTGATTCTACTTACATAAAGGGACAAAAGAGGAAAATCTTGTGTACTGTTTAGGAACTCATAGGCGTGTGCCAATCTCAAATAAAAGGCAGGGAATGACATAGAATTGAGATATCCAGAAAAATTAGGATCTTTTAAAATGAGAGTGGGTGTTGAGAACATGAGAATTCACTTTACTATTATCCTGCAAATTATGTACTTATATTACCTACAAGCTTTTCTTTGTATAATCTATTTCTCAGTAAGATTTGTGCCACATATCAAAATAAATTCCAAGTGGCATTTAATATAAAATTTGATACCATAAACCTTAAGAATAAAGTATAAATATGTATGCAGTCTTGAGATGGGGAAGACCTTGATAAACTCAGATGGACTGGGTTGTGTCCCCCCAGGTAAATGTGTTGAAGTTCTAACCTGCAGGGACTCAGAATGTGACTGTATCTGCAGACAGAGTTTTTAAAGAGATAAATCAATTGAGGCCTTTAAGTTGTGCCCTAATCCAGTATGACTCTTGTGCATGTAAGAAAAGGAAATTGAAAACAGAAAGAAACCCCAGGAAGGGTGCACACAGAGGAAGGGTCAAGTGAGGACCCAGAGAAAGCCATTGTCTGCAAGTCAAGGAGCAAGTCCTTGGGAGAATCAACCCCAACCACACCATGCTCTTGGAAGTCCAGCCTCTGGAGCTGTAAGAAAACAAATGTCTGCCATTCAAGCTTCTGGAGATGTGGGATTTTGTCATGGCAGCCCCAGAAAACTAATATATAAGCATTACATTGAATGTCAAACTACAAAGAAAAGTCTTCATAGGTTTTACTACAACATTGCTAAACACTTACATGTCAAAAAGGAAAAGGAAAGTTACAAACTCAAAACTATAATACACTTGACAAAGTCTGACATTACCAACACATAGCTCCTATAAGTGTGTAATAAAACAATCTAGCAAAAACTTTGGCAAGATCCATAAACTGAAATGTTCATATAAAGAAATACAAATGCTTGTTAGAAGACAGAAAAAAAAGTCAACTTCCCTCAACAAATTAAGGCTGAGGTATTATTTTGTCTTCTATTAAATAGAGAGAAATTCCTCATAAAATAATATCATACACATTTAACAAAGATTGCAGCTATCATCCTTTGCAGATCTAAGTATTCAACATTCCTTCTTGTTTGGTCCTTTGAAAGTACATACAGATCAAAAAGCTGTAAAAATGATTTCTGTTTGGGGTGGAAGTTTAAAGTCTCACTTCTGGGAATTTATACCAAGTAATTAGGTAAATATTTTGACTATTAGAATATGTACTCTAAAATGAGAAATAATCTTTACTCTCAGCATAAGGATTTGGTTAAACAAAGGATAGCAACTTTCACACCATGGAAATGTTTAAATTGTAAAGGAAATAAACCAAAATATGAAGCGAGATCATCTCTGATAGGTAGATTTTCTGAATTGTATACAGGTAAATTTAAATGTCTTCTTTCCTAGTTATCAGTATTTTTCAAAGTTTGCTACAATAAAGTATAGATTGCTTTGATAATAATGTGGTGGTGGTTTCATCACTAAGTTGTGTCTGGCTCTTTGGGAACCCATGGACTGTAATCCGATAGGCTCCTTTGTCCATGGATTTCCCAGGCAAGATTACTGGAGTGGGTTGCCATTTCCTTCTCCAGGGGATCTTCCTGAATCAGGGATGGAACCCATATCTCCTGCACTGCAGGCAGATTTATTACAGCTGAGCCTCCAGGGAAGCCCGAGAAATCTATAAAGTCACTTCAAAAAAAACATGAAAGCAATTGCCGAGGTGATCTGAGTAGAATGGGAAGTGGACCTCCTGTGGGTCTGAGACCCAGGGACAGGACTCCTCTGCATTTGCATCGTGGTCACTCTCACTTGCTCTAATCTTGGCTGGGTTTCTAAAGGTACCAAAGTCTGAGTTTTCTCAGCTGCCTCAGAACCTTGTTTCCTGAACTCAAAGGGCTCAGGGTGGGCACAGAGAAAGGCTGCTTCTCACCAACTCCTCCAACCTTGTACAGTGAAAAGTAGATTTTTAAAGCTGAGAGTAATAAGGTCTTTTTGAACCAAGGGGGATGCAGAAGTGGAAACAGGCCAGATGGATGGAAAGAATCCAAAGCAGGACCAGAATCCAGAGGATGCTAAGCATGATCCCCCTGTGCTCAGTATCACGAGTCATTCCCTGGGATCTGCGGGGATCGATAGCTACCCTCACAGATGTGAAGAACTGACTCATTGGAAAAGACCCTGATGCTGGGAAAGATTGAAAGCAGGAGAAGGGGGCGACAGAGGATGAGATGTCAGGATGGCATCACTGGCTTGATGGACATGAGTTTGAGTAAGCTCAGGGAGTTGGTGATGGACAGGGAGGCCTGGTGTCCATGGGGTCACAGAGAGTTGGACATGACTGCGTGACTGAACTGAACTGAGCTACCCTCATCTAAGTGCCAATACATGTCTTATCTCATGTAACTTTCCACATGGCTCTATGATGCAATAGGATTGTCATTTCTACTCTAGAAGTAAAGAAACAGGTGATTAAAGACACTAGGTGTCCTGTCCAAAATCACACAAGTAGACAGGGGTAGCGATAGGATGTGGATGTTTGTGTGACTCAGAGCCGGCTCGTGTTCCCCCAACTCACACAAGCACGGTTTACTTCAGGCTTGTGCACTGAGAATGCCTGGCTTCTTACCTCAGCATTTGATAACACATCGCTGTCACTTTCAGCTAGGTGTCAGAAGAGAAAGATGCAAAGCTAAGTTTCCATGGGGCACGTTGTGATATAAGGTCATTTTTACCCCTGGTTACTCTTTCCCTCCAGTGGGACCCCGCCGGTTCTGGATGCTCATCTTTGAGGGACGGCGCTCACCTGGTGGTCAAGATGCAGGTGCAAGGCCCCAGGAGCCCCCTTGTGCATCACCCTCTCTCAGCTCAGCTGTCTCCAGAGCATCTCCAGATCTACGTAAGATCACGAGCACAACCCTCCCAGCTGTTTCCCTGAGGCTCCTCTGCCCACAGTCCCTTTCTGCCCCCAGGGAGGGCCTTTCATATCTACCCACATCTTCCCTCTTTCTCAGGAGAGTGGCTTCTGAATTGCTTTTCTGAGGATACATATTATCAAGTTACCTTTCCTCATTCTAACTCCCTGATACAAAGAAATTCTTCCTACCAGTAGGGGGGCCATACATCTTTTAAAAAATACATTTTTTAAAGAAAACATTTTAAATTTTAAAGAAATTCTTCCTACCAGTAGGTACCCATGTATTTTAAAAAAGATACATTTCCCTACCTATATTCATTTCTTATTGTTGGTGTAACAAATGAGCACAAGTTCACTTTCTCATCCATCTGGAGAAGTCCAGTATAGATCTCACTGTGCAGAGAAGGCAATGGCAACCCACTCCAGTATTCTTGCCTGGAAAATCCCATGGACAGAGGAGCCTGGGAGGCTGTAGTCCCTGGGGTCGTGAAGAGTCAGACACGACTGAGCGACTTCACTTTCACTTTTCACTTTCATGCATTGGAGAAGGAAATGGCAACCCACTCCAGTGTTCTTGCCTGGAGAATCCCAGGGACGGCGGAGCCTCGTGGGCTGCCGTCTGTGGGGTCGCACAGAGTCGGACACGACTGAAGCGACTTAGTAGTAGTAGTAGTGGGGACATCGAGGTGTCAGCGGGGCTGGGTTCCTTCTGGAGGATCTGGGGGTGTTCTTTCTAGGGGTCACCGCAATGCTCATTTGTGGGCCCAGCAGCCACTTCAGCCCCGCTCTAGCTCATGTCCTCACGTCTCCTTCACCAGCTGTGACCTTCCAGACTACATTTCAGACTTCTGAGGACCCTTGGGACTACATTGCACCCTCACCAGTAACCCAGAGGGCCTCTGGGTGTAGATCCTTTCTTTAATCACACCCACACAAGTCCCTTTTGCCATGTGAGTTAACAGCCACAGGTTCTGGGGATTAGGACCTGGACGTCTTTTGAGGGAGGGAAACTGTTGATCACATTACTCTTTCTGCACAACTTGAGAAAAAATTACTTTAAACAATTGCGAAGTACCTTCACAACAGCTCAGAGTATAATCACCTACGATAGTATAATACACAGATAATAAAACAATTGGATCATAATGTGGGTCACAATAAATAGGCCTAGAAGAATGCTTTCCTAATTTTTTCACCAGCGAGAAACAACGATCAGATTGTATTTGGGTGACACCTGTCAGGGTCGTTTCCTGAAGCATGAGGTCGGGAGGGTGGGTGGGGTCTGCACAGACAGGGCTGAGCCTGGAGAGGTCCCGGTGAACACAGGCACAGAGTCCAAGGGACAGCTAGGCCTCTGCAGGGTTCAGGCAGGAGGAGCCCAGACATTAGGGTGGGAGCTGGGTGGGCAGGATGTGGCTTGCGGGTGTGGGGTCCCTGAGACGCCGGGCTTCTCACCACCTATTTGGCGCAAGTGCCCACCCTCTCTAACTCCTAGTTCCCCCGTGATGTCCTGATCTACAGCGTCCATTCAACACAAAGCACAACGTGGTAACAGCAGCGTGGCAGGACTGCAGAGGCCGTTCGGACCGCTGAGATCAAGAAGCACTTGAGAAAGAGCAGTGCTGCTGAGCCCGGGAGCCCCGGGAGACTCCTTCCGCGCCGCCCCGTCGGTGATCCCCAGTCCCGGAGCTTCCCGCTCGGGGCCTCTGCTGGAGAGGGGCCCGGGCGCCCCTCACGTCTGAGCCCTGGTCCCCGCGACCGAGCTCGGGGTGTGTCGCCTGCGCCCTTTCTCCCGGTCCTCCTCTCCCGGTTCCCGAAGCGGCCGGAGGCCCAGGGTCGGGCCGGGGAGGCGAGCGGGCGGGGACGCGAAGGCCCCGTCTGTGGCCGCGTGCGGGGAAGCGGGTGCAAGTTTCTCCCCGCGGGGACGAGCCCCGGTCGGTCGGAAGCCCTTAGCCCGGGAGAGGGGTCGCTGTGCCGCCGGCGGGATCCCCGGGTCGTCCACATCTCCGGCCCGCGAGGCATCGGAACCGTCTCTGGGGCACGGATACCGCCCCGCTCTCTCCTCGCCGCCTCCCGGCGTCTCGGGGCGCACCCGGCTCCCGGGTTCCAGCGGCGGCCAGGGGCCCGGAGCTCCTGTGGGGACGGGACCCCAGATCCCGCCGGGCCCTGGGCCCTCTGTGCGCCTCGCCTGCCCCGCGGGGCCCGGATACCTGTGCAGCCGGCCGAGAGGTAGCACCAGCCAGGGAGATGCGGCCGCTGGAGGCGTCGTCGGACGGGGACACGGGGCCGCCTGGGCTTCTGGCTCAGCCGGGCCGCCCCGTCTGCAGCCCGAGGGGGACACCAAGCGAGGCGGCTTGGCCGTCTGCCCGTGGAGCGCAGGGGCGGCCCCGAACTACGACTTGGGGTCAACTGCACGCGCGCCGCTTCTTTGATCCATGTCTCTGGTGTGAAAGAACCAGATTTCCCACCCTGGGCAGAAGAAAGGTTCTTTATAAATGTTTTGTAGAAGGCGTTCTTTCCCTGGCCAAAATAAGGCGGTTGGTGATTTGAACCGCCACCTTTACCCACACAGTTGGCGGTGAGCTGAAGGGCAGGTCTGAGCCCGACCCTCTGTGGGTGCGCGGAGCACAGAACACGGCCAGCCTCGGCTGGTCATCAGCTGTCAGAGAGGCAGACTCTCAGGGCTGGACTCCAGCTCCAGGGCTGGGGCTGGAAAGGCGGCTTGCTGTCCCTCTGGGAGCCTCAGCAGGTACTGACGACTTGATGGGTGAGGAACTGTGCCCAGCAAGTAACTGCTGCTCAAAACTCGATGGGCGCCAGCGCAGCAGGAAAGGGGTACCGGACAGGGCAGCTTCACTCCCTGCTGGAGGCTGGGGACGCACAGATGAGGTTGTTGCAGCAAAAATAGAAACGAAGTGTTTCCTCACCTGAGAACAAGGACAGTAAACAGCGAAGACTAGAGAAGAAACATGACCGGTCGTCAGAGTTATTCGCCCCTAGTTTTACTTGAAGTGTTACTAACCTGTAGTGTCTGTAACCAGAAGTCCCCTAATTCTACGTAATCTTCATCCTGTACATTTTTGCTCTCCCTGCACCCTTGTAGGGCTGTTTGCATTTCGGAAGGAAGGTGGCAGGCTGAGGGACCCAGGAGACCCGGCTGTGTACAGTCTCTCAGGTCCCCCGGGTGGGGACAGGGCACTGTTCCTGGGGTGCTAGCCTGCTGTGTGCCCCCTCGGCCAGCTGAGGAGTAAAGCCGTCTACTTCCTCCAAAATCCCGTCTCCTATTTTTAATTGGGCATTGGTGGGCAGAGAAAGGCGAGATTTTGGCAGTAACAAGGCGGCCACGATGAGCGGGAGGTGGGGGGGGAGCATCCGGGGGGGAGGACTTGAACCCCTCACACCTCAGGCAGCTTTTGGTAATTTGGGTTTTGTTTTTGAGT
>NW_020191994.1:0-24003 GCF_002263795.3 Bos taurus | reverse complement strand
CCTGCCTGCTCAGCTGCTTGATTATTGCCAGCTGAGCAGCATGATTCCTCACAGCTGAGTTCCATGATTATTGCCTGCTGACTGTTTGATTCGTGCCTACTCAGCTCTTTGTTTATTGCCTCCAGAGGCACATGATCAGTGTATGATAGCAAACATGATCAGCGCATGATCAGTCACATGATCAGCGCCATTAAGTCACGTGATCACTACATGATAGTCATGTGATCAGTCCATGCTCAGTCACGGTATCAGTGCATGATCAGCCACGTGATCAGTGCATGATCAGCCAGGTGATCAGTTCATGATAGCTATGTGATCAGTTCATGATTTGTCACGTGATCTGTGCATGACCAGGCAGGTGATCAGTGTATGATCAGCCACGTGATCAGTGCATGATCCGTCACCTGATGGGTGTATGATCAGTCACCTGACCGGTACATGGTAGCTACATGATCATTGCATGATCAGCCACGTGAGTAGTGCATGATAGCCACCTGATCAGTGCATGATCAGTCACGTGTTCAGTGCATGATCAGTCATGTAATCTGTGCATGACCAGGCACGTGATCAGTGTATGACCAGCCAAGTGATCAGTGCATGATATCCACGTGATCACTGCATGATCAGTCACGTGATCAGTGCATGATCAGTCACGTGATCAGTGGATGATCAGCCACATGATCAGTGCATGATCAATTACGTGATCAGTGCATGATCAGTCACGTGACCAGTATATGGTAGCTAGGTAATCATTGCATGATCAGCCACATGAGCCGTGCATGATAGCCACGAGATCAGTGCATGATCAGTCACGTGATCAGTGCATGATCACTCACGTGACAGTGCATGATCAGCACGTGATCAGTGTATGATCAGCCACGTGATCTGCATGATCAGCAGATCAGTGATGATCAGCCACGTGATCAGTGCATGATCAGTCACATGATCAGTGCATGATCAGTCACGTGATCAGTGCATGATCATCCGTGATCAGTGCATGTGGAGTCATGTGACATGCATGATAGCCCGTGATCAGTGCAAACGATCAGTCCATGATGAGTGTATGATCAGCCAAGTGATCAGTGCAAGAGAGCACGTGATCAGTGCATGATCAGCCACGTATCAGTGCATGATAGCTCGTGATCAGTGCATGATCAATTACGTGATCAGTGCATAGCCAATCACATGATCAGTGCATGAGAGCCAGTGATCAGTGCATGATTATTCACGTGATAGTGTGTGATCAGCCACGTGAACAGTGCATGCCAGTCACGTGATAAGGGCCTGCTGAGCTGCGTGATTACTGTCTGCTCATCTGCTTGACAATTGCCAGCTGAGCTGTACGGTTCCTGCCTGTCATCTCCTTGACAATTGCCAACTGTGCTGCATAATTCCTGCCTGCTCATCTACTTGATTATTGGCCAGGTGAGCAGCATGATTTCTCAGAGCTGAGTTCCATGATTATAGCCTGCTGACTGATTCCTGCCTACTCAGCCTCTTTGTTCAGTTGCCTGCAGATGCACATGATCAGTGTGTGACACAAACATGATCAGCACATGATCAGTCACATGATCAATGCATGATAAGCCAGGTTGATCAGTGCATGATCAATTACGTGATCATTGCATGATGAGCCACGTGAGCAGTGCATGATAGCCACGTGATCAGTGCATGATCAGTCACATGATCAGTGCGTGATTAGTCACGTGTTCAGTGCATGATCAGCCACGTGATCAGTGCATGATCAATTACGTGATTAGTTGCATGATCAGTTACGTGAGCAGAGTATGATCAGCCATGTGATCAGTGCATGGTCAGAACGTGAAGAGTGTGTGATCAGCCACATGGTCAGTGCATGATATCCAAGATCAGTGCATGATCATTCACGTAATCAGTGTATGATCAGCCACGTGAACAGTGGCATGCTCAGTCAGTGATCAGGGCCTGCTGAGCTGCGTGATTCCTGTTGATCATCTGCTTGACATTGCAGCTGAGCTGCACGATTCCTGCTGTCATCTGCTTGACAAATGCCAGCTGTGCTGCTATTCCTGCCTGCTCAGCTGCTTGATTATTGGCCACTGCGAATGCAGCATGATTCCTCACACTGAGTTCATGATTATTGCCTGCTGATGTTTGATTCGTGCCTTACTCACTCTTGTTATTGCGCTCCGAGGCAATGATCAGTGTATGATTAGCAAACATGATAGCGCATGATCAGTCACATGATCAGCGCCATTAAGTCACGTGATCACTACATATAGTCATGGTGATCAGTCATGCCAGTCACGTATAGTGATATCAGCCACGTGATCAGTGCATACAGCCAGGTGATCATTCATGATAGCTATGTGATCAGTTCATGATTTGTCACGTGATCTGTGCATGACCAGGCAGGTGATCAGTGTATGATCAGCCGACGTGATCAGTGCGATGATCCGTCACCTGATGGGTGTATGATGCAGTCACCTGACCGGTACATGGTAGCTACATGATCATTGCATGATCAGCCACGTGAGTAGTGCATGATAGCCACCTGATCAGTGCATGATCAGTCACGTGTTCAGTGCATGATCAGTCATGTAATCTGTGCATGACCAGGCACGTGATCAGTGTATGACCAGCCAAGTGATCAGTGCATGATATCCACGTGATCACTGCATGATCAGTCACGTGATCAGTGCATGATCAGTCACGTGATCAGTGGATGATCAGCCACATGATCAGTGCATGATCAATTACGTGATCAGTGCATGATCAGTCACGTGACCAGTATATGGTAGCTAGGTAATCATTGCATGATCAGCCACATGAGCCGTGCATGATAGCCACGAGATCAGTGCATGATCAGTCACGTGATCAGTGCATGATCACTCACGTGAACAGTGCATGATAAGTCACCTGATCTGTGCATGATCAATTACGTGATCAGTGCATGATCACTCACGTGACCAGTACATGGTAGCTACGTGATCACTGCATGAACAGCCGCGTGAGCAGTGCATGATAGCCACGTGATCAGTGCATATCTGTCACATGATCAGTGTATGATCATCCGGGTGATCAGTGCATGGGCAGTCATGTGATCAGTGCATGATATAGACGTGATCAGTGCATGATCAGTCTCGTGATCAGTGATGATCAACCACGTGATCAGTTGCACGATAGCCAGGTAATGAGTGCATGATAGCCAGATTGATCAGGCAATGATCAGTCACGTGATCATTGTATGATCAGCCAAGTAATCAGTGCATGATAGCCAACTGATCAGTGGATGATCAGTCACGTGATCAGTGCATAGTCAGTCAACGTGATCATTGCATGATCAGCCACGTGAATAGTGCATGATCAATTACGTTGATCAGTGCATGATCAGTCACGTGATCAGTACATGATCAGTCCACGTGAACAGTGCATGATCAGTCATGTGATCAGTGTAGTAACCAGCCAAGTGATTCAGTGCATGATAGCCACGTGATCAGTGCATGATCAGTCACGTGATCAGTGCATCCAGTCACGGATCAGTGAATTGATCAGTCACGTGATCAGTGTTTGATCAGCCACTCTGATTCAGCGCATGATCAGCAAAATGATTCAGTGGCATGATCAGCCACGTGATCAGTGCATGATTCAGTCACATGATCAGTGCAATGTCAGTCACGGTGATCGTGCATGATCATCCACGTGACAGTGCATTGTGGAGTCATGTAGACAATGCATGATAGCGCCGCTGATCATGACGTATCTTCACTTGATGAGTGTATGATAGACAAGTGATCAGTGCAAGAGAGCTTACGTGATCAGTGCATGATCAGCCACGTCATCAGTGCATGATAGCTACGTTGAGCAGTGCATACAATTACGTATCGTGCATGCGCAATCAACATGATCAGTGCATGAGAGCCACGTGATCAGTGCATGATTATTCACGTGATAGTGTGTGATCAGCCACGTGAACAGTGCATGCCAGTCACGTGATAAGGGCCTGCTGAGCTGCGTTGATTACTGTCTGTCATCTGCTTGACAATTGCCAGCTGAGCTGTACGTTCTGCTGTCATCTCCTTGACAATTGCCACCCTGTGCTGCATAATTCCTGCCTGCTCATCTACTGTGATTATTGCCAGGTGAGCAGCATGATTTCTCAGAGCTGAGTTCCATGATTATAGCCTGCTGACTGATTCCTGGCCTACTCAGCTTCTTTGTTTCATTGCCTGCAGATGCACATGATCAGTGTGTGACACCAAACCATGATCAGCACATGATCAGTCACATATCAATGCATGATAAGCCAGGTGATCAGTGCATGATCAATTACGTATCATTGCATGATGAGCCACGTGAGCAGTGCATGATTAGCCACGTGATCAGTGCATGATCAGTCACATGATCAGTGCGGTGATTAGTCACGTTGTTCAGTGCATGATCAGCCACGGTGATCAGTGCATGATCAATTACGTGATTAGTGCATGATCAGTTACGTGAGCAGAGTATGATCAGCCATGTGATCAGTGCATGGTCAGGACACGTGGAAGAGTGTGTGATCAGCCACATGGTCAGTGCATGATATCCAAGGGATCAGTGCATGATCATTCACGTAATCAGTTGTATTGATCAGCCACGTGAAAGTGCATGCTCAGTCACGTGATCAGGGCCTGCTGAGCTGCTGATTCCTGTCTATCATCTGCTTGACAATTGCCAGCTGAGCTGCACGATTCCTGCCTGTCGTCTGGCTTGACAATTGCCAAGCTGTGCTGCGTAATTCCTGCCCTGCTCAGCTGCTTGATTATTGCCAGCTGAGCAGCAATGATTCCTCACAGCTGAGTTCCATGATTATTGCCTGCTGACTGTTTGATTCGTGCCTACTCAGCTCTTTGGTTTATTGCCTCCAGAGGCACATGATCAGTGTATGATAGCAACATGATCAGCGCATGATCAGTCACATGATCAGCGCCATTAAGTCACGGTGATCACTACATGATAGTCATGTGATCAGTCCATGCTCAGTCACGGTATCAGTGCATGATCAGCCACGTGATCAGTGCATGATCAGCCAGGTGATCAGTTCATGATAGCTATGTGATCAGTTCATGATTTGTCACGTGATCTGTGCATGACCAGGCAGGTGATCAGTGTATGATCAGCCACGTGATCAGTGCATGATCCGTCACCTGATGGGTGTATGATCAGTCACCTGACCGGTACATGGTAGCTACATGATCATGCATGATCAGCCACGTGAGTAGTGCATGATAGCCACCTGATCAGTGCATGATCAGTCACGTGTTCAGTGCATGATCAGTCATGTAATCTGTGCATGACCAGGCACGTGATCAGTGTATGACCAGCCAAGTGATCAGTGCATGATATCCACGTATCACTGCATGATCAGTCACGTGACAGTGCATGATCAGTCACGTGATCAGTGGATGATCAGCCACATGATCAGTGCATGATCAATTACGTGATCAGTGCATGATCAGTCACGTGACCAGTATATGGTAGCTAGGTAATCATTGCATGATCAGCCACATGAGCCGTGCATGATAGCCACGAGATCAGTGCATGATCAGTCACGTGATCAGTGCATGATCACTCACGTGAACAGTGCATGATAAGTCACCTGATCTGTGCATGATCAATTACGTGATCAGTGCATGATCACTCACGTGACCAGTACATGGTAGCTACGTGATCACTGCATGAACAGCCACGTGAGCAGTGCATGATAGCCACGTGATCAGTGCATGATCTGTCACATGATCAGTGTATGATCATCCGGGTGATCAGTGCATGGGCAGTCATGTGATCAGTGCATGATATAGACGTGATCAGTGCATGATCAGTCTCGTGATCAGTGTATGATCAACCACGTGATCAGTGCACGATAGCCAGGTAATGAGTGCATGATAGCCAGATGATCAGTGCATGATCAGTCACGTGATCATTGTATGATCAGCCAAGTAATCAGTGCATGATAGCCAACTGATCAGTGGATGATCAGTCACGTGATCAGTGCATAGTCAGTCACGTGATCATTGCATGATCAGCCACGTGAATAGTGCATGATCAATTACGTGATCAGTGCATGATCAGTCACGTGATCAGTACATGATCAGTCACGTGAACAGTGCATGATCAGTCATGTGATCAGTGTATGACCAGCCAAGTGATCAGTGCATGATAGCCACGTGATCAGTGCATGATCAGTCACGTGATCAGTGCATGATCAGTCACGTGATCAGTGTATGATCAGCCACGTGATCAGCGCATGATCAGCAAAATGATCAGTGCATGATCAGCCACGTGATCAGTGCATGATCAGTCACATGATCAGTGCATGGTCAGTCACGTGATCAGTGCATGATCATCCACGTGATCAGTGCATGTGGAGTCATGTAGACAATGCATGATAGCGCCGTGATCAGTGCACGATCAGTCCCATGATGAGTGTATGATCAGCCAAGTGATCAGTGCAAGAGAGCTACGTGATCAGTGCATGATCAGCCACGTCATCAGTGCATGATAGCTACGTGAGCAGTGCATACAATTACGTGATCAGTGCATGCGCAATCACATGATCAGTGCATGAGAGCCACGTGATCAGTGCATGATTATTCACGTGATAGGTGTGTGATCAGCCACGTGAACAGTGCATGCTCAGTCACGTGATAAGGGCCTGCTGAGCTGCGTGATTACTGTCTGCTCATCTGCTTGACAATTGCCAGCTGAGCTGTACGGTTCCTGCCTGTCATCTCCTTGACAATTGCCACCTGTGCTGCATAATTCCTGCCTGCTCATCTACTGGATTATTGCCAGGTGAGCAGCATGATTTCTCAGAGCTGAGTTCCATGATTATAGCCTGCTGACTGATTCCTGCCTACTCAGCTCTTTGTTCATTGCCTGCAGATGCACATGATCAGTGTGTGACACCAAACATGATCAGCACATGATCAGTCACATGATCAATGCATGATAAGCCAGGTGATCAGTGCATGATCAATTACGTGATCATTGCATGATGAGCCACGTGAGCAGTGCATGATAGCCACGTGATCAGTGCATGATCAGTCACATGATCAGTGCGTGATTAGTCACGTGTTCAGTGCATGATCAGCCACGTGATCAGTGCATGATCAATTACGTGATTAGTGCATGATCAGTTACATGAGCAGAGTATGATCAGCCATGTGATCAGTGCATGGTCAGACACGTGAAGAGTGTGTGATCAGCCACATGGTCAGTGCATGATATCCAAGGGATCAGTGCATGATCATTCACGTAATCATTGTATGATCAGCCACGTGAAAAGTGCATGCTCAGTCACGTGATCAGGGCCTGCTGAGCTGCGTGATTCCTGTCTGATCATCTGCTTGACAATTGCCAGCTGAGCTGCACGATTCCTGCCTGTCGTCTGCTTGACAATTGCCAGCTGTGCTGCGTAATTCCTGCCTGCTCAGCAGCTTGATTATTGCCAGCTGAGCAGCATGATTCCTCACAGCTGAGTTCCATGATTATTGCCTGCTGACTGTTTGATTCGTGCCTACTCAGCTCTTTGTTTATTGCCTCCAGAGGCACATGATCAGTGTATGATAGCAAACATGATCAGCGCATGATCAGTCACATGATCAGCGCCATTAAGTCACGTGATCACTACATGATAGTCATGTGATCAGTCCATGCTCAGTCACGGTATCAGTGCATGATCAGCCACGTGATCAGTGCATGATCAGCCAGGTGATCAGTTCATGATAGCTATGTGATCAGTTCATGATTTGTCACGTGATCTGTGCATGACCAGGCAGGTGATCAGTGTATGATCAGCCACGTGATCAGTGCATGATCCGTCACCTGATGGGTGTATGATCAGTCACCTGACCGGTACATGGTAGCTACATGATCATTGCATGATCAGCCACGTGAGTAGTGCATGATAGCCACCTGATCAGTGCATGATCAGTCACGTGTTCAGTGCATGATCAGTCATGTAATCTGTGCATGACCAGGCACGTGATCAGTGTATGACCAGCCAAGTGATCAGTGCATGATATCCACGTGATCACTGCATGATCAGTCACGTGATCAGTGCATGATCAGTCACGTGATCAGTGGATGATCAGCCACATGATCAGTGCATGATCAATTACGTGATCAGTGCATGATCAGTCACGTGACCAGTATATGGTAGCTAGGTAATCATTGCATGATCAGCCACATGAGCCGTGCATGATAGCCACGAGATCAGTGCATGATCAGTCACGTGATCAGTGCATGATCACTCACGTGAACAGTGCATGATAAGTCACCTGATCAGTGCATGATCAATTACGTGATCAGTGCATGATCACTCACGTGACCAGTACATGGTAGCTACGTGATCACTGCATGAACAGCCGCGTGAGCAGTGCATGATAGCCACGTGATCAGTGCATGATCTGTCACATGATCAGTGTATGATCATCCGGGTGATCAGTGCATGGGCAGTCATGTGATCAGTGCATGATATAGACGTGATCAGTGCATGATCAGTCTCGTGATCAGTGTATGATCAACCACGTGATCAGTGCACGATAGCCAGGTAATGAGTGCATGATAGCCAGATGATCAGTGCATGATCAGTCACGTGATCATTGTATGATCAGCCAAGTAATCAGTGCATGATAGCCAACTGATCAGTGGATGATCAGTCACGTGATCAGTGCATAGTCAGTCACGTGATCATTGCATGATCAGCCACGTGAATAGTGCATGATCAATTACGTGATCAGTGCATGATCAGTCACGTGATCAGTACATGATCAGTCACGTGAACAGTGCATGATCAGTCATGTGATCAGTGTATGACCAGCCAAGTGATCAGTGCATGATAGCCACGTGATCAGTGCATGATCAGTCACGTGATCAGTGCATGATCAGTCACGTGATCAGTGTATGATCAGCCACGTGATCAGCGCATGATCATCAAAATGATCAGTGCATGATCAATTACGTGATCAGTGCATGATCAGCCACGTGATCAGTGCATGATCAGTCACATGATCAGTGCATGGTCAGTCACGTGATCAGTGCATGATCATCCACGTGATCAGTGCATGTGGAGTCATGTAGACAATGCATGATAGCGCCGTGATCAGTGCACGATCAGTCCCATGATGAGTGTATGATCAGCCAAGTGATCAGTGCAAGAGAGCTACGTGATCAGTGCATGATCAGCCACGTCATCAGTGCATGATAGCTACGTGAGCAGTGCATACAATTACGTGATCAGTGCATGCGCAATCACATGATCAGTGCATGAGAGCCACGTGATCAGTGCATGATTATTCACGTGATAGGTGTGTGATCAGCCACGTGAACAGTGCATGCTCAGTCACGTGATAAGGGCCTGCTGAGCTGCGTGATTAATGTCTGCTCATCTGCTTGACAATTGCCAGCTGAGCTGTACGGTTCCTGCCTGTCATCTCCTTGACAATTGCCACCTGTGCTGCATAATTCCTGCCTGCTCATCTACTGGATTATTGCCAGGTGAGCAGCATGATTTCTCAGAGCTGAGTTCCATGATTATAGCCTGCTGACTGATTCCTGCCTACTCAGCTCTTTGTTCATTGCCTGCAGATGCACATGATCAGTGTGTGACACCAAACATGATCAGCACATGATCAGTCACATGATCAATGCATGATAAGCCAGGTGATCAGTGCATGATCAATTACGTGATCATTGCATGATGAGCCACGTGAGCAGTGCATGATAGCCACGTGATCAGTGCATGATCAGTCACATGATCAGTGCGTGATTAGTCACGTGTTCAGTGCATGATCAGCCACGTGATCAGTGCATGATCAATTACGTGATTAGTGCATGATCAGTTACGTGAGCAGAGTATGATCAGCCATGTGATCAGTGCATGGTCAGACACGTGAAGAGTGTGTGATCAGCCACATGATCAGTGCATGATATCCAAGGGATCAGTGCATGATCATTCACGTAATCAGTGTATGATCAGCCACGTGAACAGTGCATGCTCAGTCACGTGATCAGGGCCTGCTGAGCTGCGTGATTCCTGTCTGATCATCTGCTTGACAATTGCCAGCTGAGCTGCACGATTCCTGCCTGTCCTCTGCTTGACAATTGCCAGCTGTGCTGCGTAATTCCTGCCTGCTCAGCTGCTTGATTATTGCCAGCTGAGCAGCATGATTCCTCACAGCTGAGTTCCATGATTATTGCCTGCTGACTGTTTGATTCGTGCCTACTCAGCTCTTTGTTTATTGCCTCCAGAGGCACATGATCAGTGTATGATAGCAAACATGATCAGCGCATGATCAGTCACATGATCAGCGCCATTAAGTCACGTGATCACTACATGATAGTCATATGATCAGTCCATGCTCAGTCACGGTATCAGTGCATGATCAGCCACGTGATCAGTGCATGATCAGCCAGGTGATCAGTTCATGATAGCTATGTGATCAGTTCATGATTTGTCACGTGATCTGTGCATGACCAGGCAGGTGATCAGTGTATGATCAGCCACGTGATCAGTGCATGATCCGTCACCTGATGGGTGTATGATCAGTCACCTGACCGGTACATGGTAGCTACATGATCATTGCATGATCAGCCACGTGAGTAGTGCATGATAGCCACCTGATCAGTGCATGATCAGTCACGTGTTCAGTGCATGATCAGTCATGTAATCTGTGCATGACCAGGCACGTGATCAGTGTATGACCAGCCAAGTGATCAGTGCATGATATCCACGTGATCACTGCATGATCAGTCACGTGATCAGTGGATGATCAGCCACATGATCAGTGCATGATCAATTACGTGATCAGTGCATGATCAGTCACGTGACCAGTATATGGTAGCTAGGTAATCATTGCATGATCAGCCACATGAGCCGTGCATGATAGCCACGAGATCAGTGCATGATCAGTCACGTGATCAGTGCATGATCACTCACGTGAACAGTGCATGATAAGTCACCTGATCTGTGCATGATCAATTACGTGATCAGTGCATGATCACTCACGTGACCAGTACATGGTAGCTACGTGATCACTGCATGAACAGCCGCGTGAGCAGTGCATGATAGCCACGTGATCAGTGCATGATCTGTCACATGATCAGTGTATGATCATCCGGGTGATCAGTGCATGGGCAGTCATGTGGTCAGTGCATGATATAGACGTGATCAGTGCATGATCAGTCTCGTGATCAGTGTATGATCAACCACGTGATCAGTGCACGATAGCCAGGTAATGAGTGCATGATAGCCAGATGATCAGTGCATGATCAGTCACGTGATCATTGTATGATCAGCCAAGTAATCAGTGCATGATAGCCAACTGATCAGTGGATGATCAGTCACGTGATCAGTGCATAGTCAGTCACGTGATCATTGCATGATCAGCCACGTGAATAGTGCATGATCAATTACGTGATCAGTGCATGATCAGTCACGTGATCAGTGCATGATCAGTCACGTGATGAGTGTATGATCAGCCACGTGATCTGCGCATGATCAGCAAAATGATCAGTGCATGATCAGCCACGTGATCAGTGCATGATCAGTCACATGATCAGTGCATGGTCAGTCACGTGATCAGTGCATGATCATCCACGTGATCAGTGCATGTGGAGTCATGTAGACAATGAATGATAGCGCCGTGATCAGTGCACGATCAGTCCCATGATGAGTGTATGATCAGCCAAGTGATCAGTGCAAGAGAGCTACGTGATCAGTGCATGATCAGCCACGTCATCAGTGCATGATAGCTACGTGAGCAGTGCATACAATTACGTGATCAGTGCATGCGCAATCACATGATCAGTGCATGAGAGCCACGTGATCAGTGCATGATTATTCACGTGATAGGTGTGTGATCAGCCACGTGAACAGTGCATGCTCAGTCACGTGATAAGGGCCTGCTGAGCTGCGTGATTACTGTCTGCTCATCTGCTTGACAATTGCCAGCTGAGCTGTACGATTCCTGCCTGTCATCTCCTTGACAATTGCCACCTGTGCTGCATAATTCCTGCCTGCTCATCTACTTGATTATTGCCAGGTGAGCAGCATGATTTCTCAGAGCTGAGTTCCATGATTATAGCCTGCTGACTGATTCCTGCCTACTCAGCTCTTTGTTCATTGCCTGCAGATGCACATGATCAGTGTGTGACACCAAACATGATCAGCACATGATCAGTCACATGATCAATGCATGATAAGCCAGGTGATCAGTGCATGATCAATTACGTGATCATTGCATGATGAGCCACGTGAGCAGTGCATGATAGCCACGTGATCAGTGCATGATCAGTCACATGATCAGTGCGTGATTAGTCACGTGTTCAGTGCATGATCAGCCACGTGATCAGTGCATGATCAATTACGTGATTAGTGCATGATCAGTTACGTGAGCAGAGTATGATCAGCCATGTGATCAGTGCATGGTCAGACACGTGAAGAGTGTGTGATCAGCCACATGGTCAGTGCATGATATCCAAGGGATCAGTGCATGATCATTCACGTAATCAGTGTATGATCAGCCACGTGAACAGTGCATGCTCAGTCACGTGATCAGGGCCTGCTGAGCTGCGTGATTCCTGTCTGATCATCTGCTTGACAATTGCCAGCTGAGCTGCACGATTCCTGCCTGTCGTCTGCTTGACAATTGCCAGCTGTGCTGCGTAATTCCTGCCTGCTCAGCTGCTTGATTATTGCCAGCTGAGCAGCATGATTCCTCACAGCTGAGTTCCATGATTATTGCCTGCTGACTGTTTGATTCGTGCCTACTCAGCTCTTTGTTTATTGCCTCCAGAGGCACATGATCAGTGTATGATAGCAAACATGATCAGCGCATGATCAGTCACATGATCAGCGCCATTAAGTCACGTGATCACTACATGATAGTCATGTGATCAGTCCATGCTCAGTCACGGTATCAGTGCATGATCAGCCACGTGATCAGTGCATGATCAGCCAGGTGATCAGTTCATGATAGCTATGTGATCAGTTCATGATTTGTCACGTGATCTGTGCATGACCAGGCAGGTGATCAGTGTATGATCAGCCACGTGATCAGTGCATGATCCGTCACCTGATGGGTGTATGATCAGTCACCTGACCGGTACATGGTAGCTACATGATCATTGCATGATCAGCCACGTGAGTAGTGCATGATAGCCACCTGATCAGTGCATGATCAGTCACGTGTTCAGTGCATGATCAGTCATGTAATCTGTGCATGACCAGGCACGTGATCAGTGTATGACCAGCCAAGTGATCAGTGCATGATATCCACGTGATCACTGCATGATCAGTCACGTGATCAGTGCATGATCAGTCACGTGATCAGTGGATGATCAGCCACATGATCAGTGCATGATCAATTACGTGATCAGTGCATGATCAGTCACGTGACCAGTATATGGTAGCTAGGTAATCATTGCATGATCAGCCACATGAGCCGTGCATGATAGCCACGAGATCAGTGCATGATCAGTCACGTGATCAGTGCATGATCACTCACGTGAACAGTGCATGATAAGTCACCTGATCTGTGCATGATCAATTACGTGATCAGTGCATGATCACTCACGTGACCAGTACATGGTAGCTACGTGATCACTGCATGAACAGCCGCGTGAGCAGTGCATGATAGCCACGTGATCAGTGCATGATCTGTCACATGATCAGTGTATGATCATCCGGGTGATCAGTGCATGGGCAGTCATGTGATCAGTGCATGATATAGACGTGATCAGTGCATGATCAGTCTCGTGATCAGTGTATGATCAACCACGTGATCAGTGCACGATAGCCAGGTAATGAGTGCATGATAGCCAGATGATCAGTGCATGATCAGTCACGTGATCATTGTATGATCAGCCAAGTAATCAGTGCATGATAGCCAACTGATCAGTGGATGATCAGTCACGTGATCAGTGCATAGTCAGTCACGTGATCATTGCATGATCAGCCACGTGAATAGTGCATGATCAATTACGTGATCAGTGCATGATCAGTCACGTGATCAGTACATGATCAGTCACGTGAACAGTGCATGATCAGTCATGTGATCAGTGTATGACCAGCCAAGTGATCAGTGCATGATAGCCACGTGATCAGTGCATGATCAGTCACGTGATCAGTGCATGATCAGTCACGTGATCAGTGTATGATCAGCCACGTGATCAGCGCATGATCAGCAAAATGATCAGTGCATGATCAGCCACGTGATCAGTGCATGATCAGTCACATGATCAGTGCATGGTCAGTCACGTGATCAGTGCATGATCATCCACGTGATCAGTGCATGTGGAGTCATGTAGACAATGAATGATAGCGCCGTGATCAGTGCACGATCAGTCCCATGATGAGTGTATGATCAGCCAAGTGATCAGTGCAAGAGAGCTACGTGATCAGTGCATGATCAGCCACGTCATCAGTGCATGATAGCTACGTGAGCAGTGCATACAATTACGTGATCAGTGCATGCGCAATCACATGATCAGTGCATGAGAGCCACGTGATCAGTGCATGATTATTCACGTGATAGGTGTGTGATCAGCCACGTGAACAGTGCATGCTCAGTCACGTGATAAGGGCCTGCTGAGCTGCGTGATTACTGTCTGCTCATCTGCTTGACAATTGCCAGCTGAGCTGTACGGTTCCTGCCTGTCATCTCCTTGACAATTGCCACCTGTGCTGCATAATTCCTGCCTGCTCATCTACTGGATTATTGCCAGGTGAGCAGCATGATTTCTCAGAGGTGAGTTCCATGATTATAGCCTGCTGACTGATTCCTGCCTACTCAGCTCTTTGTTCATTGCCTGCAGATGCACATGATCAGTGTGTGACACCAAACATGATCAGCACATGATCAGTCACATGATCAATGCATGATAAGCCAGGTGATCAGTGCATGATCAATTACGTGATCATTGCATGATGAGCCACGTGAGCAGTGCATGATAGCCACGTGATCAGTGCATGATCAGTCACATGATCAGTGCGTGATTAGTCACGTGTTCAGTGCATGATCAGCCACGTGATCAGTGCATGATCAATTACGTGATTAGTGCATGATCAGTTACGTGAGCAGAGTATGATCAGCCATGTGATCAGTGCATGGTCAGACACGTGAAGAGTGTGTGATCAGCCACATGATCAGTGCATGATATCCAAGGGATCAGTGCATGATCATTCACGTAATCAGTGTATGATCAGCCACGTGAACAGTGCATGCTCAGTCACGTGATCAGGGCCTGCTGAGCTGCGTGATTCCTGTCTGATCATCTGCTTGACAATTGCCAGCTGAGCTGCACGATTCCTGCCTGTCCTCTGCTTGACAATTGCCAGCTGTGCTGCGTAATTCCTGCCTGCTCAGCTGCTTGATTATTGCCAGCTGAGCAGCATGATTCCTCACAGCTGAGTTCCATGATTATTGCCTGCTGACTGTTTGATTCGTGCCTACTCAGCTCTTTGTTTATTGCCTCCAGAGGCACATGATCAGTGTATGATAGCAAACATGATCAGCGCATGATCAGTCACATGATCAGCGCCATTAAGTCACGTGATCACTACATGATAGTCATATGATCAGTCCATGCTCAGTCACGGTATCAGTGCATGATCAGCCACGTGATCAGTGCATGATCAGCCAGGTGATCAGTTCATGATAGCTATGTGATCAGTTCATGATTTGTCACGTGATCTGTGCATGACCAGGCAGGTGATCAGTGTATGATCAGCCACGTGATCAGTGCATGATCCGTCACCTGATGGGTGTATGATCAGTCACCTGACCGGTACATGGTAGCTACATGATCATTGCATGATCAGCCACGTGAGTAGTGCATGATAGCCACCTGATCAGTGCATGATCAGTCACGTGTTCAGTGCATGATCAGTCATGTAATCTGTGCATGACCAGGCACGTGATCAGTGTATGACCAGCCAAGTGATCAGTGCATGATATCCACGTGATCACTGCATGATCAGTCACGTGATCAGTGGATGATCAGCCACATGATCAGTGCATGATCAATTACGTGATCAATGCATGATCAGTCACGTGACCAGTATATGGTAGCTAGGTAATCATTGCATGATCAGCCACATGAGCCGTGCATGATAGCCACGAGATCAGTGCATGATCAGTCACGTGATCAGTGCATGATCACTCACGTGAACAGTGCATGATAAGTCACCTGATCAGTGCATGATCAATTACGTGATCAGTGCATGATCACTCACGTGACCAGTACATGGTAGCTACGTGATCACTGCATGAACAGCCGCGTGAGCAGTGCATGATAGCCACGTGATCAGTGCATGATCTGTCACATTGATCAGTGTATGATCATCCGGGTGATCAGTGCATGGGCAGTCATGTGGTCAGTGCATGATATAGACGTGATCAGTGCATGATCAGTCTCGTGATCAGTGTATGATCAACCACGTGATCAGTGCACGATAGCCAGGTAATGAGTGCATGATAGCCAGATGATCAGTGCATGATCAGTCACGTGATCATTGTATGATCAGCCAAGTAATCAGTGCATGATAGCCAACTGATCAGTGGATGATCAGTCACGTGATCAGTGCATAGTCAGTCACGTGATCATTGCATGATCAGCCACGTGAATAGTGCATGATCAATTACGTGATCAGTGCATGATCAGTCACGTGATCAGTACATGATCAGTCACGTGAACAGTGCATGATCAGTCATGTAATCTGTGCATGACCAGGCACGTGATCAGTGTATGACCAGCCAAGTGATCAGTGCATGATATCCACGTGATCACTGCATGATCAGTTACGTGATCAGTGCATGATCAGTCACGTGATCAGTGGATGATCAGCCACATGATCAGTGCATGATCAATTAACGTGATCAGTGCATGATCAGTCACGTGACCAGTATATGGTAGCTAGGTAATTCATTGCATGATCAGCCACATGAGCCGTGCATGATAGCCACGAGATCAGTGCATGATCAGTCACGTGATCAGTGCATGATCACTCACGTGAACAGTGCATGATAAGTCACCTGATCTGTGCATGATCAATTACGTGATCAGTGCATGATCACTCACGTGACCAGTACATGGTAGCTAAGTGATCACTGCATGAACAGCCGCGTGAGCAGTGCATGATAGCCACGTGATCAGTGCATGATCTGTCACATGATCAGTGTATGATCATCCGGGTGATCAGTGCATGGGCAGTCATGTGATCAGTGCATGATATAGACGTGATCAGTGCATGATCAGTCTCGTGATCAGTGTATGATCAACCACGTGATCAGTGCACGATAGCCAGGTAATGAGTGCATGATAGCCAGATGATCAGTGCATGATCAGTCACGTGATCATTGTATGATCAGCCAAGTAATCAGTGCATGATAGCCAACTGATCAGTGGATGATCAGTCACGTGATCAGTGCATAGTCAGTCACGTGATCATTGCATGATCAGCCACGTGAATAGTGCATGATCATTACGTGATCAGTGCATGATCAGTCACGTGATCAGTACATGATCAGTCACGTGAACAGTGCATGATCAGTCATGTGATCAGTGTATGATCAGCCAAGTGATCAGTGCATGATAGCCACGTGATCAGTGCATGATCAGTCACGTGATCAGTGCATGATCAGTCACGTGATCAGTGTATGATCAGCCACGTGATCAGCGCATGATCAGCAAAATGATCAGTGCATGATCAGCCACGTGATCAGTGCATGATCAGTCACATGATCAGTGCATGGTCAGTCACGTGATCAGTGCATGATCATCCACGTGATCAGTGCATGTGGAGTCATGTAGACAATGAATGATAGCGCCGTGATCAGTGCACGATCAGTCCCATGATGAGTGTATGATCAGCCAAGTGATCAGTGCAAGAGAGCTACGTGATCAGTGCATGATCAGCCACGTCATCAGTGCATGATAGCTACGTGAGCAGTGCATACAATTACGTGATCAGTGCATGCGCAATCACATGATCAGTGCATGAGAGCCACGTGATCAGTGCATGATCAGTCACGTGATCAGTGGATGATCAGCCACATGATCAGTGCATGATCAATTACGTGATCAGTGCATGATCAGTCACGTGACCAGTATATGGTAGCTAGGTAATCATTGCATGATCAGCCACATGAGCCGTGCATGATAGCCACGAGATCAGTGCATGATCAGTCACGTGATCAGTGCATGATCACTCACGTGAACAGTGCATGATAAGTCACCTGATCAGTGCATGATCAATTACGTGATCAGTGCATGATCACTCACGTGACCAGTACATGGTAGCTACGTGATCACTGCATGAACAGCCGCGTGAGCAGTGCATGATAGCCACGTGATCAGTGCATGATCTGTCACATGATCAGTGTATGATCATCCGGGTGATCAGTGCATGGGCAGTCATGTGATCAGTGCATGATATAGACGTGATCAGTGCATGATCAGTCTCGTGATCAGTGTATGATCAACCACGTGATCAGTGCACGATAGCCAGGTAATGAGTGCATGATAGCCAGATGATCAGTGCATGATCAGTCACGTGATCATTGTATGATCAGCCAAGTAATCAGTGCATGATAGCCAACTGATCAGTGGATGATCAGTCACGTGATCAGTGCATAGTCAGTCACGTGATCATTGCAATGATCAGCCACGTGAATAGTGCATGATCAATTACGTGATCAGTGCATGATCAGTCACGTGATCAGTACATGATCAGTCACGTGGAACAGTGCATGATCAGTCATGTGATCAGTGTATGATCAGCCAAGTGATCAGTGCATGATAGCCACGTGATCAGTGCATGATCAGTCACGTGATCAGTGCATGATCAGTCACGTGATCAGTGTATGATCAGCCACGTGATCAGCGCATGATCAGCAAAATGATCAGTGCATGATCAGCCACGTGATCAGTGCATGATCAGTCACATGATCAGTGCATGGTCAGTCACGTGATCAGTGCATGATCATCCACGTGATCAGTGCATGTGGAGTCATGTAGACAATGAATGATAGCGCCGTGATCAGTGCACGATCAGTCCCATGATGAGTGTATGATCAGCCAAGTGATCAGTGCAAGAGAGCTACGTGATCAGTGCATGATCAGCCACGTCATCAGTGCATGATAGCTACGTGAGCAGTGCATACAATTACGTGATCAGTGCATGCGCAATCACATGATCAGTGCATGAGAGCCACGTGATCAGTGCATGATTATTCACGTGATAGGTGTGTGATCAGCCACGTGAACAGTGCATGCTCAGTCACGTGATAAGGGCCTGCTGAGCTGCGTGATTAATGTCTGCTCATCTGCTTGACAATTGCCAGCTGAGCTGTACGGTTCCTGCCTGTCATCTCCTTGACAATTGCCACCTGTGCTGCATAATTCCTGCCTGCTCATCTACTGGATTATTGCCAGGTGAGCAGCATGATTTCTCAGAGGTGAGTTCCATGATTATAGCTGCTGACTGATTCCTGCCTACTCAGCTCTTTGTTCATTGCCTGCAGATGCACATGATCAGTGTGTGACACCAAACATGATCAGCACATGAATCAGTCACATGATCAATGCATGATAAGCCAGGTGATCAGTGCATGATCAATTACGTGATCATTGCATGATGAGCCACGTGAGCAGTGCATGATAGCCACGTGATCAGTGCATGATCAGTCACATGATCAGTGCGTGATTAGTCACGTGTTCAGTGCATGATCAGCCACGTGATCAGTGCATGATCAATTACGTGATTAGTGCATGATCAGTTACGTGAGCAGAGTATGATCAGCCATGTGATCAGTGCATGGTCAGACACGTGAAGAGTGTGTGATCAGCCACATGATCAGTGCATGATATCCAAGGGATCAGTGCATGATCATTCACGTAATCAGTGTATGATCAGCCACGTGAACAGTGCATGCTCAGTCACGTGATCAGGGCCTGCTGAGCTGCGTGATTCCTGTCTGATCATCTGCTTGACAATTGCCAGCTGAGCTGCACGATTCCTGCCTGTCTCTGCTTGACAATTGCCAGCTGTGCTGCGTAATTCCTGCCTGCTCAGCTGCTTGATTATTGCCAGCTGAGCAGCATGATTCCTCACAGCTGAGTTCCATGATTATTGCCTGCTGACTGTTTGATTCGTGCCTACTCAGCTCTTTGTTTATTGCCTCCAGAGGCACATGATCAGTGTATGATAGCAAACATGATCAGCGCATGATCAGTCACATGATCAGCGCCATTAAGTCACGTGATCACTACATGATAGTCATATGATCAGTCCATGCTCAGTCACGGTATCAGTGCATGATCAGCCACGTGATCAGTGCATGATCAGCCAGGTGATCAGTTCATGATAGCTATGTGATCAGTTCATGATTTGTCACGTGATCTGTGCATGACCAGGCAGGTGATCAGTGTATGATCAGCCACGTGATCAGTGCATGATCCGTCACCTGATGGGTGTATGATCAGTCACCTGACCGGTACATGGTAGCTACATGATCATTGCATGATCAGCCACGTGAGTAGTGCATGATAGCCACCTGATCAGTGCATGATCAGTCACGTGTTCAGTGCATGATCAGTCATGTAATCTGTGCATGACCAGGCACGTGATCAGTGTATGACCAGCCAAGTGATCAGTGCATGATATCACGTGATCACTGCATGATCAGTCACGTGATCAGTGGATGATCAGCCACATGATCAGTGCATGATCAATTACGTGATCAATGCATGATCAGTCACGTGACCAGTATATGGTAGCTAGGTAATCATTGCATGATCAGCCACATGAGCCGTGCATGATAGCCACGAGATCAGTGCATGATCAGTCACGTGATCAGTGCATGATCACTCACGTGAACAGTGCATGATAAGTCACCTGATCAGTGCATGATCAATTACGTGATCAGTGCATGATCACTCACGTGACCAGTAACATGGTAGCTACGTGATCAATGCATGAACAGCCGCGTGAGCAGTGCATGATAGCCACGTGATCAGTGCATGATCTGTCACATGATCAGTGTATGATCATCCGGGTGATCAGTGCATGGGCAGTCATGTGGTCAGTGCATGATATAGACGTGATCAGTGCATGATCAGTCTCGTGATCAGTGTATGATCAACCACGTGATCAGTGCACGATAGCCAGGTAATGAGTGCATGATAGCCAGATGATCAGTGCATGATCAGTCACGTGACATTGTATGATCAGCCAAGTAATCAGTGCATGATGCAACTGATCAGTGATGATCAGTCACGTGATCAGTGCATAGTCCAGTCACAGTGATCATTGCATGATCAGCCACGTGAATAGTGCATGATCAAATTACGTGATCAGTGCATGATCAGTCACGTGATCAGTACATGATCAGTCACGTAACAGTGCATGATCAGTCATGTAATCTGTGCATGACCAGGCACGTGATCAGTGTATGACCAGCCAAGTGATCAGTGCATGATATCCACGTGATCACTGCATGATCAGTTACGTGATCAGTGCATGATCAGTCACGTGATCAGTGATGATCAGCCACATGATCAGTGCATGATCAATTACGTGATCAGTGCATGATCAGTCACGTGACCAGTAATGGTAGCTAGGTAATCATTGCATGATCAGCCATGAGCCGTGCATGATAGCCACGAGATCAGTGCATGATCAGTCACGTGATCAGTGCATGATCACCACGTGAAACAGTGCATGATAAGTCACCTGATCTGTGCATGATCAATTACGTGATCAGTGCATGATCACTCACGTGACCAGTACATGGTAGCTAAGGATCACTGCATGAACAGCCGCGTGAGCAGTGCAATGATAGCCACGTGATCAGTGCATGATCTGTCACATGATCAGTGTATGATCATCCGGGTGATCAAGTGCAGTGGGCAGTCATGTGATCAGTGCATGATATAGACGTGATCAGTGCATGATCAGTCTCGTGATCAGTGTATGATCAACCACGTGATCAGTGCAAGATAGCAGGTAATGAGTGCATGATAGCCAGATATCATGCATGATCAGTCACGTGATCAATTGTATGATCAGCCAAGTATCAGTGCATGATAGCCAACTGATCAGTGGAGATCAGTCACGTGATCAGTGCATAGTCAGTCACGTGATCATTGCATGATCAGCCACGTGAATAGTGGCATGATCAATTACGTGATCAGTTGCATGATCAGTCACGTGATCAGTACATGATCAGTCACGTGAACAGTGCATGATCAGTCATGTGATCAGTGTATGATCAGCCAAGTGATCAGTGCATGAAGCCACGTGATCAGTGCATGATCAGTCACGTGATCAGTGCATGATCAGTTCACGTGATCAGTTATGAATCAGCCACGTGATCAGCGCATGATCAGCAAAATGATCAGTGCATGATCAGCCACGTGATCAGTGCATGATCAGTTCACATGATCAGTGCATGGTCAGTCACGTGACAGTGCATGATCATCCACGTGATCAGTGCATGTGGAGTCATGTAGACAATGAATGATAGCGCCGTGATCAGTGCACGATCAGTCCCATGATGAGTGTATGATCAGCCAAGTGATCAGTGCAAGAGAGCTACGTGATCAGTGCATGATCAGCCACGTCATCAGTGCATGATAGCTACGTGAGCAGTGCAATACAATTACGTGATCAGTGCATGCGCAATCACATGATCAGTGCATGAGAGCCACGTGATCAGTGCATGATTATTCACGTGATAGTGTGTGATCAGCCACGTGAACAGTGCATGCCTCAGTCACGTGATAAGGGCCTGCTGAGCTGCGTGATTAATGTCTGCTCATCTGCTTGACAATTGCCAGCTGAGCTGTACGGTTCCTGCCTGTCATCTCCTTGACAATTTGCCACCTGTTGCCGCATAATTCCTGCCTGCTCATCTACTGGATTATTGCCAGGTGAGCAGCATGATTTCTCAGAGGTGAGTTCCATGATTATAGCCTGCTGACTGATTCCCCTCCTACTCAGCTCTTTGTTCATTGCCTGCAGATGCACATGATCAGTGTGTGACACCAAACATGATCAGCAGCACATGATCTAGTCACATATCAATGCATGATAAGCCAGATCGTCAAGTGTGCTATATACCGTGGCTAACTATGATCCAATTATGTGACCAATCAGTGCTTAATGAATCAGTCATCGCCTCAGCAACGGTGGTTGACAGTAACGTCATGGTCAAGTGCATGCTGTTATCTACGTATTGACCTCTATGATTCAGCCACGTGAAAGCAGTGCTGATAGCCCTCGTGATCAGATAGCAACATGCTCCAGTTCACGTGAATCTCGTGCATGATCTCAGTTCGCCGTGCATCTGTTGCATGATACGTGACTCTGCTAATGATCACATTATACGACCTGTATCAGTGCCATGATCATGTCAACACCGTGACCATGGCATCGGCACGTTAACGTCTCATTGCATTAATGTAGACATGTACATTGGACTCACTAGTGTTCCTACTCAGTGCACTGATAGCCACGTGTATCAGTTGCCATGATAGCCACGTGATCAGTGCATGATCTTTCAGTCACGTGATACGTGGTGGTGATCGCCACTCTGATCCAGTGCATGCATATCCACCAGTGATCAGTGCAGTAGCCCACTTGATCAGCTTCATGATTATCTCACGGTGATTGTCACTCGTCGCCACTTCAGTCTCACGTGATACGTGGCGAATACCGGACAAGTCACTCTGTTGTAGTGCAAGAGCCGACTTTGCTCCACTATGCGAAAGTCTCATGCGTTGCTGGATATAGCCCAGATGTCGTTATATATAAGCCTATGTCTTGAATTCTACCTCAATGCTATATACATCTCATACATTATACGGAGTGATAGAATCCCAGAGTGCATTCTTATAGAAGGTGTACCAGTCGATGTCTGTCTGTCGTGAGCAGCTGGTGACCATGTGCCAGGATCAGCCAATTCCTCGTCTCTATAT